>NC_136008.1:521346-588846 GCF_048128805.1 Centroberyx gerrardi | reverse complement strand
AGCAGTAATAGTACTAGTAGTAGTAGTAGTACTGGTAGTAGCAGTAGTAGTAACAGCAGTAGCAGTAATAGTACTAGTAGTAGTAGTACTAGTAGTAGCAGTAGTAGTAACAGCAGTAGTAGTAGTAGTACTAGTAGTAGTAGTAGTAGTAGTAGTAGTACTAGTAGTAGTAGTAATAGTACTAGTAGTAGTAGTAGTAGTACTAGTAGTAGCAGTAGTAGTAACAGCAGTAGTAGTAATAGTACTAGTAGTAGTAGTAGTAGTACTAGTAGTAGCAGTAGTAGTAACAGCAGTAGTAGTAGTAGTAGTAGTAGTAGTACTAGTAGTAGTAGTAATAGTACTAGTAGTAGTAGTAGTAGTAACAGCAGTAGTAGTAGTAGTAACAGCAGTAGTAGTAGTAGTAGTACTAGTAGTAGTAGTAGTAGTACTAGTAGTAGTAGTAATAGTACTAGTAGTAGTAGTAGTAGTACTAGTAGTAGCAGTAGTAGTAACAGCAGTAGTAGTAATAGTACTAGTAGTAGTAGCAGTAGTAGTAACAGCAGTAGTAGTAATAGTACTAGTAGTAGTAGCAGTAGTAGTAACAGCAGTAGTAGTAATAGTACTAGTAGTAGTAGCAGTAGTAGTAACAGCAGTAGTAGTAATAGTACTAGTAGTAGTAGCAGTAGTAGTAACAGCAGTAGTAGTAATAGTACTAGTAGCAGTAGTAGTAACAGCAGTAGTAGTAATAGTACTAGTAGTAGTAGCAGTAGTAGTAACAGCAGTAGTAGTAATAGTACTAGTAGCAGTAGTAGTAACAGCAGTAGTAGTAATAGTACTAGTAGTAGTAGCAGTAGTAGTAACAGCAGTAGTAGTAATAGTACTAGTAGTAGTAGTACAGCTAGTGTGTATAACATTGAAATGAGATCAGTCAGTTAATCTGAGGTGAGCTGACAGTAGCAGTAGCATTAACAGCAGTACAGTGTTAAACTGTCTGTCTGTGTGTGATGTCATGTGGTGTGATGTCATGTGGTGTGATGTCATGTGGTGTGATGTCATGTGGTGTGATGTCATATGGTGTGATGTCATGGTTCTCAGGGTTTCCAGACGATGATGAATCCTGTCACTCAGCTGCTGCTGAACCTGCAGCCGGGTCAGACCGTCCAGCCGCTCACCCTCATCCAGCGTAAGGTTCCACGTTCTGTTCTGTTCTGTTCTCTTCTGTTCTCTTCTGTTCTGTTCTGTTCTGTCTGTTCTGTTCTGTTCTGTCTGTTCTGTTCTGTCTGTTCTGTTCTGTTCTGTTCTCTTCTGTTCTGTCTGTTCTGTTCTGTTCTGTTCTGTTCTGTTCTCTTCTGTTCTGTTCTCTTCTGTTCTGTCTGTTCTCTTCTGTTCTGTCTGTTCTGTTCTGTTTGTTCTGTTCTGTTCTGTTCTGTTCTGTTCTGTTCTGTTCTGTTCTGTCTGTTCTGTCTGTTCTGTCTGTTCTGTTCTGTTCTGTTCTCTTCTGTTCTGTTCTCTTCTGTTCTGTCTGTTCTCTTCTGTTCTGTCTGTTCTGTTCTGTTCTGTTCTGTTCTGTCTGTTCTGTTCTCTTCTGTTCTCTTCTGTTCTGTCTGTTCTGTTCTGTTCTGTTCTGTTCTGTTCTGTCTGTTCTGTTCTGTTCTGTTCTGTTCTGTCTGTTCTGTCTGTTCTGTTCTGTTCTCTTCTGTTCTCTTCTGTTCTGTCTGTTCTCTTCTGTTCTCTTCTGTTCTGTTCTGTTCTGTTCTGTTCTCTTCTGTTCTCTTCTGTTCTGTTCCATTCTGTTCTGTTCCGTTCTGTTCCGTTCTGTTCTGTTCTGTTCTGTTCTCTTCCGTTCTCTTCTGTTCTGTTCTGTTCTGTTCTGTTCTGTTCTCTTCCGTTCTCTTCTGTTCTGTTCTGTTCTGTTCGTTCCGTTCTCTTCTCTTCTCTTCCGTTCTGTTCTGTTCTGTTTGTTCTGTTCTGTTCTGTTCTCTTCCATTCTGTTCTCTTCCGTTCTCTTCTGTTCTGTTCTGTTCTGTTCGTTCCGTTCTCTTCTCTTCTCTTCCGTTCTGTTCTGTTCTGTTCGTTCTGTTCTGTTCTGTTCTCTTCCATTCTGTTCTCTTCCGTTCTGTTCTGTTCTGTTCTGTTCGTTCTGTTCTGTTCTGTTCTCTTCCGTTCTGTTCCGTTCTGTTCTGTTCTGTTCCATGTCATGTGACGCTGCTGTTTTCTGTCCCATCAGCCCAGTCTCTGGGTCAGCTGGTCCGGCCCGGTGTGGGCGTGGCCCCGGGCCAGGCCAGGCCCGGCCCCCCGCTCCGCCCCGCCCCGCCCGGCTCCGGCTTCACCACCCTGCAGCTCCCAGCCACCCTCACCATCCGCACCAACCCACCAGGCCCAGCAGGTCAGACTGGTGAGACTGGGTTTACTGGGAGACTGGTTTCATGTGCTGTCTGGAGGCCTTGTAATGTTGTAGTAGTAGCAGCAGCAGTAGTAGCTGAAGTAGTAGTATTTGCAGTAGTAGTAGTAGTAGTATTTGCAGTAGTTGCAGTAGTAGTAGTATTTGCAGTAATAGTAGTAGTAGAAGCAGCAGTAGTAGTAGTAGTATTTGTAGTAGTAGCAGTAGTAGTATTTGGTGAAGTGACTGATTCTGATTGGTCAGTTGTTTGATTGATTGCTCTGATTTTCCAGTGAACCTCCAGATGACCCAGGTGCGCGGGACCAGCTCCCTGAAGTTGGCCAGTGTCCCCGCCCTTCCGTCCGGCTCGGCCAATGGCGTCAGCAGAGCCACGCCTCCCTTCTCCAGCAGCGCTAAAGGTACGACAGCTCCGCCTCATTCTGCTGCTGCAGCACACTGACATGCTGCTGCTGCTGCTGCAGTACTGCTGCTGCTGCTGCACTGCTGCTGCTGCTGCTGCAGTACTGCTGCTGCTGCTGCTGCTGCTGCTGCACTGCTGCTGCTGCAGTACTGCTGCTGCTGCACTGCTGCTGCTGCTGCTGCTGCTGCAGTACTGCTGCTGCTGCACTGCTGCTGCTGCTGCTGCAGTACTGCTGCTGCTGCTGCTGCTGCTGCTGCTGCTGCAGTACTGCTGCTGCACTGCTGCTGCTGCAGTACTGCTGCTGCTGCTGCTGCTGCACTGCTGCTGCTGCTGCTGCACTGCTGCTGCTGCACTGCTGCTGCTGCAGTACTGCTGCTGCTGCAGTACTGCTGCTGCTGCTGCTGCACTGCTGCTGCTGCTGCAGTACTGCTGCTGCTGCACTGCTGCTGCTGCACTGCTGCTGCTGCAGTACTGCTGCAGTACTGCTGCTGCTGCTGCTGCAGTACTGCTGCTGCTGCTGCACTGCTGCTGCTGCAGTACTGCTGCAGTACTGCTGCTGCTGCTGCTGCAGTACTGCTGCTGCTGCTGCACTGCTGCTGCTGCTGCAGTACTGCTGCTGCTGCTGCACTGCTGCTGCTGCTGCACTGCTGCTGCTGCACTGCTGCTGCTGCTGCTGCTGCTGCTGCACTGCTGCTGCTGCTGCACTGCTGCTGCTGCTGCACTGCTGCTGCTGCACTGCTGCTGCTGCACTGCTGCTGCTGCTGCACTGCTGCTGCTGCTGCTGCTGCACTGCTGCTGCTGCTGCACTGCTGCTGCACTGCTGCTGCACTGCTGCTGCTGCACTGCTGCTGCTGCTGCACTGCTGCTGCTGCACTGCTGCTGCTGCACTGCTGCTGCTGCACTGCTGCTGCTGCACTACTGCTGCTGCTGCTGCTGCTGCTGCTGCTGCTGCTGCACTGCTGCTGCTGCACTGCTGCTGCTGCTGCTGCTGCTGCTGCACTGCTGCTGCTGCTGCTGCACTGCTGCTGCTGCACTGCTGCTGCTGCACTACTGCTGCTGCTGCTGCTGCTGCTGCTGCACTGCTGCTGCTGCTGCTGCTGCTGCTGCTGCTGCACTGCTGCTGCTGCACTGCTGCTGCAGTACTGCTGCTGCTGCTGCTGCTGCTGCTGCACTGCTGCTCCTACTGCAGCTACTGGTTAACATTGAAGAACGAATAAACTGTAGTAGAAATGAAATGAAGGACAGTTATCATGGTTATCACTGTATACAGTATTAATGCAGTATTAATCCATGGGTGCTGACATGTTGGATGTTGACGCTGTCCATCAGCTCCTGGCTCCGCCCTGACCCCTGCTGTGACCCCTGCGGTGACCCCCGGGTTGAGCCCCGGCCCCCCCAAGGTGGTGATGAGCGTGGAGGATTTCTACTATGGGACGTTTGATGTGAACGTGATCCTGCGGGGGCCGAGGCCGCCGGCCGCAAAACCCTCCGCCTTCAAATGTCAGATCTGCTTCTACCTGGCCGACAACAACCTGAGGTGGGACCGCCGGCCGGGGGTTGGACTCCTTGAGCTGTTATACTGCTCTGCCTGTCTTAAACCTGCAATAAGCAACAAACCTTCTAACCAATCCTGAAGCTAATGTGTGCTGTGTGGAGATTTCACTGAGACATAATGATATAAATCAATATCAGCTTTGTTGCTGTTTTCACCTCTTTTCTAAAGCTTGTTGTCAAAACTCGGACCGACTTGTAGCTCCTCCCCCTCCATTCAGCAGCTTTTTATTTTTTTTTTACAACTAGCTTGTCTCCTCCCTCGCTGTTTCAAAGCGGCGCTCCCCCCCTCCCATTCCTGGAAAATTTTTTGTAATGGTGGAATCAATGAAGCAAGCGAGTAAACTTGTTAAACTAGTAGTTGAACAAGTTACTAGTTTAACAAGTTTACTATAATAGTTTACTATAATAAACTTATTAAACTACTATAGTAAACTTGTTAACTACTATAGTAAACTTGTTAAACTAGTAAATTGTCCCACACTAGTCATTGTGGGACATGTAACCTTCAGCAGGAGAAAGATCTGTCAAAGTGAGACTGGTAACCGGTGACACTTCTCTATAGATACGGTTAGCTTAGCTGTTAGCCTTTATGCATGCTGCTTTGCAATGTTTGTCCTTGGTAGGCCACCATAGTGCAGTGGTTCTGCTGTGAGTTTATTTACAAATTCGTTGCCATTTCTGACGCCCTCTAGTGGTCAAACTATTTTGCTTATTGCAGCTCATCATTTTAATAAATTAATATACATAGCTAGTAAGTGCTAATTAGGATTAGCATTAGATTGAAAATAAAGAGATAAAACCTCAACAAATCTCTTTCAGATCTTCCATCAACCAACGATGGATCAGCCGTTCTCCAAGCTTTGTTTCTGATCGTTTCTTCCTGTCGTCTTTCAAATAAAAGTTGTAGAGAACTGAAACTTTGAACGGCTGGAATCAACTTCTCCTCCATTTTGAACTGTTCATGAAACTAAAACAGCAGGAAATGGATTGATTCATGCTTCCTGACTGCAGGTTTTCCTCCAGGACAGGAACGCCTGGCAGTCTGTCTGTATACTGACTGTACATGTGCCTGTTTTTATTTGTGTGTGTGTGTGTGTGTGTGTGTGTGTGTGTGTGTGTGGTGCACAGGTTGATGCAGCACATGCACCAGCATGCAGAGTTTGTGGGTGAAGCCCGAGGAGGGTTGACAGGAGATGAGAGGCGGTGCTGTAAATTCTGCTACCGCCACTTCTCCTCTACGCAGCAGCTGCAGAGCCACCAGGAGCAGGTGCATGGCTCCGCCCCCTCCACCTGTAAGAACACCCGAGCTGTCTGACCCAACACGATCCAACACGCTCCTTCACGACCCAACACACTCTATCGCGACCCAACACGATCCAACACGATCCAACACGCTCCAACGCAATCCAATACGCTCCAACACGACCCGACACGCTCTGACACGCTCCGACACGAACCGACACGACCCGACACGATCCAACATGACCCGACACGATCCAACACGACACGCTCCGACACGATCCGACATGATCTGACACGATCTGACACGCTCCAACACGCTCCAACACGCTCCAACGCGACCCGACACGCTCCGACACGATCCGACACGCTCCGACACGCTCCGACACGACACGACACGCTCCGACACGCTCCGACACGCTCCGACACGCTCCGACATGAACCGACACGACCCGACACGATCCAACATGACCCGACACGATCCAACATGACCCGACACGATCCAACATGACCCGACACGATCCAACACGACACGCTCCGACACGCTCCGACACGCTCCGACATGATCTGACACGCTCCAACATGCTCCAACGCGACCCGACACGCTCCGACACGCTCCGACACGAACCGACACGACCCGACACGATCCAACATGACCCGACACGATCCAACATGACCCGACACGATCCAACATGACCCGACACGATCCAACACGACACGCTCCGACACGCTCCGACACGCTCCGACATGATCTGACACGATCTGACACGCTCCAACACGCTCCAACACACTCCGACACGATCCGACACGCTCCGACACGACCCGACACGCTCCGACACGATCCGACACGATCTGACACGATCTGACACGCTCCAATACGCTCCAACACGACCCGACACGTTCCAACATGTTCCAACATGTTCAACGCGTTCCAACACGTTCAACACATTCCAACACGTTCCAATACGTTCAACACGACCAAACGCATTCCAACACGTTCAACACGTTCCAACACGTTCAACACGTTCCAACACGTTCCAACACGTTCCAATACGTTCAACACGACCCAACGCATTCCAACACGTTCAACACGTTCAACACGTTCCAACACGTTCAACACGACCCAACGCGTTCCAACACGACCCAACGCGTTCCAACACGCTTCAACACGACCCAACACGTTCCAACACGTTCAACACGTTCCAACACGTTCCAACACGTTCCAACACGTCCAACACGTTCCAACACGTTCAACACGTTCCAACACGTTCCAACACGTTCAACACGTTCCAACACGTTCCAACACGTTCCAACACGTTCAACACGTTCCAACGCGTTCCAACACGCTTCAACACGCTTCAACACGACCCAACACGTTCCAACACGTTCAACACGTTCCAACACGTTCCAACGCGTTCAACACGTTCCAACACGTTCAACACGACCCAACACGTTCCAACACGACCCAACACGTTCCAACACGTTCAACACGTTCCAACACGTTCAACACGACCCAACACGTTCCAACACGTTCAACACGACCCAACACGTTCAACACGACCCAACACGTTCCAACACGTTCAACACGTTCCAACACGTTCAACACGACCCAACACGTTCCACACGACCCAACACGTTCCAACACGTTCAACACATTCCAACACGTTCAACACGACCCAACACGTTCAACACGTTCCAACACGTTCAACACGACCCAAGACGTTCAACACGTTCCAACACGTTCCAATACGTTCAACACGACCCAACACGTTCCAACACGTTCCAACACGTTCCAATACGTTCAACACGACCCAACACGTTCAACACGTTCCAACACGTTCCAACACGTTCCAACACGTTCAACACGTTCCAACACGTTCCAACACGTTCAACACGACCCAACACGTTCAACACGTTCCAACACGTTCCAACACGTTCCAACACGTTCAACACGTTCCAACACGTTCCAACACGTTCAACACGACCCAACACGTTCAACACGTTCCAACACGTTCAACACGACCCAAGACGTTCAACACGTTCCAACACGTTCCAATACGTTCCAATACGTTCAACACGACCCAACACGTTCCAACACGTTCCAATACGTTCCAACACGTTCCAATACGTTCAACACGACCCAACGCGTTCCAACACGCTTCAACACGACCCAACGCGTTCCAACACGTTCAACACGTTCCAACACGTTCAACACGACCCAACACGTTCCAACACGTTCAACACGTTCCAACACGCTTCAACACGACCCAACACGTTCCAACACGTTCCAACACGTTCCAACACGTTCAACACGACCCAACACGTTCCAACACGTTCCAACACGTTCAACACGACCCAACACGTTCCAACACGTTCAACACGTTCCAACACGCTTCAACACGACCCAACACGTTCCAACACGTTCCAACACGTTCCAACACGTTCAACACGACCCAACACGTTCCAACACGTTCCAACACGTTCAACACGACCCAACATGTTCAACACGTTCCAACACGTTCCAACACGTTCAACACGACCCAACACGTTCAACACGTTCCAACACGTTCAACACGTTCCAACACGTTCAACACGACCCATCACGTTCCAACACGTTCAACACGTTCAACGCGTTCCAACACGTTCAACACGACCCATCACGTTCCAACACGTTCAACATGTTCAACACGACCCAACACGATTCAACACGTTCCAACACGTTCCAACACGTTCAACACGTTCCAACACGTTCCAACACGTTCCAATACGTTCAACACGACTCAACGCGTTCCAACACGCTTCAACACGACCCAACACGTTCAACACGTTCCAATACGTTCAACACGACCCAACGTGTTCCAACACGCTTCAACACGACCCAACACGTTCCAACACGTTCCAATACGTTCAACACGACCCAACGCGTTCCAACACGTTCCAATACGTTCAACACGTTCCAACACGTTCCAATACGTTCAACACGACCCAACGCGTTCCAACACGCTTCAACACGACCCAACACGTTCCAACACGTTCCAATACGTTCAACACGACCCAACACGTTCCAACACGTTCCGACACGTTCCAACACGTCCGACACGACGCTCCATCACTCTCTCTCTCTCTCTCTCCAGGTATGTGTCGGATCTGTGAGTGGGCGTTCGAGAGCGAGCCGATCTTCCTCAACCACATGAAGACCAACCACAAACCAGGAGAGATGCCGTACGTCTGCCAGGTAGGACGCCCCTGACCTCTGACCCCTGACCTCTGACCCCTGACCTCTGCTTTATGTCAACAGGCTACAAAGCCATGGAAATGGAATAAAGTGTATTTTTTAGGCTATAATGTAATGTAATAAATTATATTTTGAAGACTACTTTGTAATGTAACAGTAATTAAAATGGCTCCTGACCCTTCAAATGATTGATGCGATGCCCCCCCCTCCCCCACACACACACACACACACACAAAGATTTTCCCGTTTCATTTCAGTTAGTATCAGAGGAGCAGAGAGACTGAAAACTATTCAATATTTGACAAGACACAAAAGGAGAAATTTAATAAAAATCTATTCTATAATAAATGTATATAATCCCATAACTCATCTTGTGACCCCCCCCCCCCCCCCCCCCCAACCCGGAAACATTATCTTGCGACCCCCTGGTGGGTCCTGAGAACCACCAGATCCCTTAGATGATTATTGTTTTTTAGACAGAACTATGAAACTAACAGACAGAGATTTGACTCCACTTGATATTTGAGGGTCAAGAAATCAATTTAACTTAATCAATCCCCCCCCCCCCCCACCCCACCCCTCCAGGTGTGCTCGTACCGCTCCTCCTTCTACTCGGACCTCCTGCAGCACTTCGTCTCTTCACACAGAGACTCTCGCTACCTGCTGTGTGTTTTCTGTCTGAAAGTCACCAGGAACCCCAGCAGCTTCCAGCAGCACCTGCTGCGCCACCAGGTACACACACACACACACACACACACACACACACACACACACGCACGCACACACACGTGCACACACACACACACGCACACACACGCACACACACGCACACACACGCACACACAGACAGAGCCTGATAAGAATTAAACTCTGGAAGAATGGAAAAATTTAAAGCTTTTGAATATCAAAACAAAATACCAACAGCTTCAGTCCAGATCAGTCCAACGCTAATCTGTCTGTCTGTCTCTCTGCCTGTCTCTGTCTCTCTCTCTGTCTGTCTGTCTGTCTGTCTGTCTCTCTGCCTGTCTCTGTCTCTCTCTGCCTGTCTGTCTGTCTGTCTCTCTGCCTGTCTCTGTCTCTCTCTGTCTGTCTGTCTGTCTGTCTCTCTGCCTGTCTCTGTCTCTCTCTGCCTGTCTGTCTGTCTGTCTCTCTGCCTGTCTCTGTCTCTCTCTCTGTCTGTCTGTCTGTCTGTCTCTCTGCCTGTCTCTGTCTCTCTCTGTCTGTCTGTCTGTCTGTCTCTCTGCCTGTCTCTGTCTCTCTCTGTCTGTCTGTCTCTGTCTGTCTGTCTGTCTCTGTCTCTCTGCCTGTCTGTCTGTCTGTCTCTCTGCCTGTCTCTGTCTCTCTCTGCCTGTCTGTCTGTCTGTCTCTCTGCCTGTCTCTGTCTCTCTCTCTGTCTGTCTGTCTGTCTGTCTCTCTGCCTGTCTCTGTCTCTCTCTTTCTGTCTGTCTGTCTGTCTCTCTGCCTGTCTCTGTCTCTCTCTGCCTGTCTGTCTGTCTGTCTCTCTGCCTGTCTCTGTCTCTCTCTGTCTGTCTGTCTCTGTCTGTCTGTCTGCCTGTCTCTGTCTCTCTGCCTGTCTCTCTGCCTGTCTGTCTGCCTGTCTGTCTGCCTGTCTGTCTGCCTGTCTGTCTCTCAGATCAACCAGGCGTTCCACTGTAACCGCTGTCGTCTGCAGTTCGTCTTCCTGAAAGATAAGATGCAGCACAAACTGGAGAGCCATCGCAGCTTCCGCCGCCCGCCGCAGCTGGAGGGGCTGCCGCCGGGGGCAAAGGTCAGGGGGGGGGGGGGGGCATGTATTCAAGCTGCACAGGTCAAAGGTCAGGACGCAGTAACCAGGATGTGGATGATTATGTGAACAGAGTTCAGCTGCAGACGTGGTTCTGTCCTCTGGCCACCGGGCGGCGCCACACAGCCGGCACCGCTTCCCCTCAGATGGATTCTGACAAGCTTTAAAACCAAGAGAAGAAGAAAAGTCCTGCAGACGCTGCTGCTGTCACTCTTTTACTGTTTTAGTGCAGATGTTTTCTAGCTGCTGTCTGTTCTGTCTGTTCTGTCTGTTCTGTCTGTTCTGTCTGTTCTGTTCTGTCTGTTCTGTCTGTTCTGTCTGTTCTGTTCTGTCTGTTCTGTTCTGTCTGTTCTGTTCTGTCTGTTCTGTCTGTTCTGTCTGTTCTGTTCTGTCTGTTCTGTCTGTTCTGTTCTGTCTGTTCTTTCTGTTCTGTCTGTTCTGTTCTGTCTGTTTTCTGACATTTCACTGTTTATTTTATTATTTATTGTTTTATTGTCTGTGCACTTTATAAAATGTGTGCAGTACCAAGTACTAATACAAGAATTTGTTGTAATTTTTCAAAATCTAGTCTTGTATGGCTGATTATTTTCATAATCAAATAATCTATTGATTATTTTTCAAGTAATTGATTCATCATTTAGTTTATAAAATGTCCTAAATAAAGCAAGATGTCCAAAGTGATTCTTCAGGTTTCTTCTGAGCAGCAGACAGAAACACAAAGATTCATTTAATAAAGACATGAAACAGAAAGAAAACATTTGGTATTTTTACTGATAAATGACTAAAATGTTTAATCGATTATTAAAATTAGAATCGATACATTTTCTGTCGATGTACTAATTGATTCAGCGCTGAAGTCTTTATTTATTTTGTGTGCAGGTGACCATCAGGACGTACGGGAAGGTCCGGCCTCTGCTGCCGCCGGCAGGGGGCGGAGTCCCGCCCCTCCAGAGCCCCGCCCCCCTGCTCCTCCAGCCAACCAACATCCTGACAGACTCCCACAAACAGCCGATCCAGCAGAAGCTTCTGCTGCCCAAACCGCCCAGATTCCCCCTGAAGAAACCGACCAGGAAGCTGCAGGTCAAGAGGTCAGAGCAGGAAGCCTTTCATAATAATAATAATAATAATAATAATAATAACTTTATCTGTACAGCAGTTTACCAAGAGCTTTAACAAACAGAGCTTCTCTATATTTCCTTATTAAAAGATGTCGTACAAAACTATAACATTATGACTTACATATTATTATCACAGTATTAACACAGTTATTATACAGTATCACAGACTCTGACCGGATAGACAGACAAGAAAAGGGAAAAAATAGAAGCACAAAATAAATTAATTTGGATGAAATAATGAAAGAGTGTTTAAAGGAGAAGAGTCAGTCTGACTCCAGTTCCCTTTCATCCTGTATGGAAATAGATATTTTAATGTTGTTTTTAAAATCCAGACTTGACTGTCAAACCTGTCTGGAAATGAACTGAATAAAAAGCCATGGATGTTATTATCATGATTTTACGTTAACTAGTTAGTTATCAGGTAATTTCTGAGCTTGTTTACTAAATAATTATGCTTGGTCTTGTGCTTTGTTCTGCTTCCTGTGTGTTGCATCACTCTGCTCTGTGATTGATTGTTGATCAAGTGAACTTGAAGTTGAACTTGAAGTTGTTAAATACTGCAGTATATTATTACTCATTAACCAGCTGTGTGCTGCTGTGGCAGCAGGGACTCTGACAGGGTGCTGTGTCTGGAGTGTGGGACCGACGCCTCCGACTTCTCCGGTCATTATCCGACCCACGTGCACTGCCTGCTGTGTCCCTACAGCAGCTGCTGCTCCCGCGCCTACGCTGCTCACATGATACAGTGAGTACTGAATACTGCAGTACTACTGCAGTACTACATACTGACACAGTACAGCAGCTGCTGCTCCCGCGCCTACGCTGCTCACATGATACAGTGAGTACTGAATACTGCAGTACTACTGCAGTACTACATACTGACACAGTACAGCAGCTGCTGCTCCCGCGCCTACGCTGCTCACATGATACAGTGAGTACTGAATACAGTACTGCAGTACTACTGACACAGTTCTACATACTGACACAGTACTGTAGTTCTACTTCCACTGGATAACTGGGTGCCAGTCTGGTCTTTCTCCTGACAAAGTTGTCTTTAGGTCATTTTAGTGTCAAACCCCACAAAGATCCATATACGATAATAATAAATTGTCTTATGTACTGAACCCTACAGCGGTGTGTAGAATCCCCTCAACCTTAAACCAGACGACAAGTGAAAAACCACACAGCACACTCAAGTCCAAATTAAATTCCAATATATTGAAAAGCATATAGAGAGTATAGGTGTGTGTGTGTGTGTGTGTGTGTGTGTGTGTGTGTGTGTGTGTGTGTGTGTGTGTGTGTCAAAACTCAGTCCAAACAAATGGGTTCAATACAAAAAACCCAAAACACGCAGTCCCATCCAAATAACTCCATTCCAGGTTTTCCAACTAGTTTTCATAGAGAAAGAAAAAAAAATAATAGAAAAATAATAATCCTGTTCAATAATTGAGCTCAGTTCAATATTTACAACTCAGTTCAGAAACAAGCAATAAACACAAAAAAACACAACACACTGACACGGTACTGTAGTTCTACTGACACATGGTACACACTGACAGGACTGTAGTTCTACTGACACATGGTACACACTGACAGGACTGTAGTTCTACTGACACATGGTACACACTGACAGGACTGTAGTTCTACTGACACATGGTACACACTGACTGGACTGTAGTTCTACTGACACATGGTACACACTGACTGGACTGTAGTTCTACTGACACATGGTACACACTGACTGGACTGTAGTTCTACTGACACATGGTACACACTGACAGGACTGTAGTTCTACTGACGCATGGTACACACTGACAGGACTGTAGTTCTACTGACGCATGGTACACACTGACAGGACTGTAGTTCTACTGACGCATGGTACACACTGACAGGACTGTAGTTCTACTGACACATGGTACACACTGACAGGACTGTAGTTCTACTGACGCATGGTACACACTGACAGGACTGTAGTTCTACTGACGCATGGTACACACTGACAGGACTGTAGTTCTACTGACACATGGTACACACTGACAGGACTGTAGTTCTACTGACACATGGTACACACTGACACAGTACTACAGACCGTACTGACAAACCAGTGCAACAAAGGTGATGACCAACTGTCGTGTGATTGGTTCACCAAACAGGACGATTCTTCTCATTTGTTTAATTGTGATTCTTCTTGATTTCAGCAACCATGTTCCCCGTTCCAAAGATCAGCCGGTTCCTCTGCACCGCCAGCCTCCTCCCTGGTAAACTGTTCCTCTGTTCTGTTCCTCTGTTCTGTTCCTCTGTTCTGTTCCTCTTTTCTGTTCCTCTGTTCTGTTCCTCTGTTCCTCTGTTCTGTTCCTCTTTTCTGTTCCTCTGTTCTGTTCCTCTGTTCTGTTCCTCTGTTCTGTTCCTCTTTTCTGTTCCTCTGTTCTGTTCCTCTTTTCTGTTCCTCTGTTCCTCTGTTCTGTTCCTCTGTTCTGTTCCTCTTTTCTGTTCCTCTGTTCTGTTCCTCTGTTCTGTTCCTCTTTTCTGTTCCTCTGTTCCTCTGTTCTGTTCCTCTGTTCTGTTCCTCTTTTCTGTTCCTCTGTTCTGTTCCTCTGTTCTGTTCCTCTGTTCTGTTCCTCTTTTCTGTTCCTCTGTTCTGTTCCTCTGTTCTGTTCCTCTTTTCTGTTCCTCTGTTCTGTTCCTCTGTTCTGTTCCTCTTTTCTGTTCCTCTGTTCCTCTGTTCTGTTCCTCTGTTCTGTTCCTCTGTTCTGTTCCTCTTTTCTGTTCCTCTGTTCTGTTCCTCTGTTCTGTTCCTCTGTTCTGTTCCTCTGTTCTGTTCCTCTTTTCTGTTCCTCTGTTCTGTTCCTCTGTTCTGTTCCTCTGTTCTGTTCTGTTCCTCTGTTCTGTTCCTCTGTTCCTCTGTTCTGTTCCTCTGTTCTGTTCCTCTGTTCTGTTCTGTTCCTCTGTTCTGTTCCTCTGTTCCTCTGTTCTGTTCCTCTGTTCTGTTCCTCTGTTCCTCTGTTCTGTTCCTCTTTTCTGTTCCTCTGTTCTGTTCCTCTGTTCTGTTCCTCTGTTCTGTTCCTCTTTTCTGTTCCTCTTTTCTGTTCCGCTGTTCTGTTCCTCTGTTCTGTTCCTCTTTTCTGTTCCTCTGTTCTGTTCCTCTGTTCTGTTCCTCTGTTCTGTTCCTCTGTTCTGTTCCTCTGTTCTGTTCCTCCGCTGTTCTGTTCCTCTGTTCTGTTCCTCTGTTCCTCTGTTCTGTTCCTCTTTTCTGTTCCTCTGTTCTGTTCCTCTGTTCTGTTCCTCTGTTCTGTTCCTCCGCTGTTCTGTTCCTCTGTTCTGTTCCTCTGTTCCTCTGTTCCTCTGTTCTGTTCCTCTGTTCTGTTCCTCTGTTCTGTTCCTCTGTTCTGTTCCTCCGCTGTTCTGTTCCTCTGTTCTGTTCCTCTGTTCCTCTGTTCCTCTGTTCTGTTCCTCTGTTCTGTTCCTCTGTTCTGTTCCTCTGTTCCTCTGTTCCTCTGTTCTGTTCCTCTGTTCTGTTCCTCTGTTCTGTTCCTCTGTTCCTCTGTTCTGTTCCTCTGTTCTGTTCCTCTGTTCTGTTCCTCTGTTCTGTTCCTCTGTACTGTTCCTCTGTTCTGTTGTTCTGTTCCTCTGTTCCTCTGTTCTGTTCCTCTGTTCTGTTCCTCTGTTCCTCTGTTCTGTTCCTCTGTTCTGTTCCTCTGTTCCTCTGTTCCTCTGTTCTGTTCCTCTGTTCTGTTGTTCTGTTCCTCTGTTCCTCTGTTCTGTTCCTCTGTTCTGTTCCTCTGTTCCTCTGTTCTGTTCCTCCACTGTTCTGTTCTCTCTGCTGTTCTCTCTCTGTTCTGTTCATTCAGCTGTTCTCTCTCTGTTCTGTTTGTTCTGCTGTTCTCTCTGGTTCCTGCTGTGTATTAACGGTTCCCTGTCTTCTCTCCTCAGCTCCTTCCTGCTGCAGTGTTCTCTGTGTGGCTTCAGTCCGCGGACCGGAGATCAGATGGCGGATCACCTGCTGCTGAATCCAGAACACTGCAGCACCTGTCGGCCCAGGAGTACGTTCAGTTCTTTACCTGAACTTCATGGTTCACTTCTCTTAAATGTAGAGGATCCAGTCTGCAGTCTCTCTCTCTTCAGTTCCCTGCCGTCATCTAACAGCTTCCTTGATTAGTTGATTGACTGATTGCATTTTTAGACTTTCCTGATTTCTTTCTCTTGATTTTTTTGTCTTTTTTTCATATGAAAGTATGTCTCCTCATAACGTATCTAGAACGTAAATAGGCCGTAACAGCAGCTTGTTTTCCTTAATGCCGACTGGCTGTGAAACGGTCTGCAGTGTTTAGTTGCACGTGTTCCTTCATGTGCTTCGAGCTTGCCTCGATGTTCTTGAAGAGTTTTCCTTTCGTCAAGTCCGCCTCGTAAATGCCGCTCGGGGAACTCGGCGGTTGCGTTAGATTGTTTTTTCCTTATTGCTTCACCGCCCAGATAGCGTGCGGCTCCCGGCTTCGGCTTGAGCCAAAGTAAATAAACTAAACCTGACCTGACTGGAGGCTGAGAGTCTCCCCTCCTCCATGATACCATTAAAAAATGGAAGACAGCAGGGATTCTGACAGCAGTCTAAACAGCAGAGGGAGAATGTTGTATCTGAGAGACGCAGCGATTACACATCAACACTGTGTTGCAACATGCAGTGAAGCCATTTTAGAAGAATCATAACCCGAAGTTCCTCATTCACCATCTCTAAAATCTACAGGATCCAGTCTCATTTACTCAACCAATGACTGAAGTTCCCACCATCCTTTAAAAAGTAGCATAGCTGTCAATCATTTGGTCAACCAAGGACTTAAGTTACCAGTTATCCTTTAAAAAGTACCATCATTTGTTTTTTGCCATCAATAATTATGTCAGAGTAGATGTAGATCTTCAATATTCTTTTATACAAGCTTATTTGTCTGCCCATGCAGAAATAGATTTAATTTAGCTGTTTTTGATTATTTCTGTCATGTTTTAGCTGTTGCCTCAGATTGACTTAGTGAGGAAATGGCTGTGTTGTGTAAGATGTAAAAAGTCTTAAAGTATAATTGTCTCTCCTCCCAGTCTACACTGAACCCGACATCCAGTTCTGCCATGATGAAGAGCTCGGCTGTTCGGGAGAGGAGGAACCCGGCCGGAACAGCGACTTGCCGGAACCGTCTTGGACTTCAGCGGATCACTGGAAACCGGCTGAGGAGAGCGATCCGGACAGCGGCAAGTTCACTGTGGACACGTTCCTGCAGAGCAGCGGGCCGTCCCACCACCTGTCCAAGAACAGCGACGCCATCGACTTCTTCAACCTGGTCTTCCCCTCGTCGCTCATGGAGCTGATCACCAACGAGACCAACGCTCACGCCAAGACCTGCCAGTTCCTGGGCACCAGTTCCCCAGACTGGACCCCGGTCACGACCCATGAGGTCAAAGGTTTCTTTGGCCTGGTCATCCTGATGGGGATCCAGAACCTGCCCGACCCGTCCCACTACTGGTCCTGGAATCACCATGACAACAGCTACACCTTCTACCGGGCAATGAGCTTCAAACGCTTCAAGCAGATCGCTGCCAACATCCGCATGGGCAGTTTCACCACAGACGAGTATCGCAGCACCAGCAACCCCAAGGACTCGCTGCACATCTTCAGGCCCATGCTGGACATCCTGAGCGGCGCCATGTGGGACGCCTATCACCCCAACTGTTGCCTGACCATCGACCGGGCGCTGCTGCCCGGCCTGGAGGAGGAGGGCTCCCACGCCAAGGGGAACCCCAAGACCCAGCCTCAGGTGTGGCTGCTGTGCGACTCCAAGTCCGGCTACTGCCACAGGTTCTTCATCCAGATGGGGGAGAAGGTTGGCCAGGAGTCGGGCTTCAGCGTGGTTCCCCAGCTGGTGGAGGGGCTGGAGGAGAAACACCACCAGCTCTATCTGGCGAGCTCGCTCACCTCCGTCCCGCTCATGCAGAAGCTTCTGGACCAGGACATCTACGCTTCCAGCTCCTTCCCTCCGCTGAACCCCATCCTGCCCAGGGAGCTGTGGGAGGAGGGCCGGCTGGAGAAAGCGGGGGACTACCTGCAGAGGCAGTTTGGCCCCCTGCTGGCCACCCGCTGGAAGGACGCCAAGGAGATGGGCTGCCTGTCGACCAACGCGGCTCCCGGGCAACCGGACACGGTGTGGAGGAGGTCTCAGACCAAAGTGGGCGAGCTGGACCCCATCCAACGGCCCATGGCCTTCCGCCTCCTGCAGGAGAACATGCGAGGAGTCGACATCTGCAAGCAGCTGCTGGCCTGCAACCCGCTGGGAGGGATTCCCCAGGACAGACACTGGCGCAGCCTTTTCTGGTTCCTGGTCAACCTGAGCATCGTCAACGCCTTCATCGTGCTGCGGGAGAGCCGCAAAGACAACCCTCCCTGCTGGGTGCAGGACGGCCTCTTCTCCCAGGTCAACTTCCGCAAGCGGCTGGGCAACCAGCTGGCCAAGTGTGCCCAGAAATACTTCGAGACCATGGAGATCGCCACGTCCCGCGGGATGAGGGGCGAGGTGGTGGAGGAACCGGTTAAACAAAGACACAGGATGGCGAAGATCAGCACCATCTCCAAGAGGTGCAAGAACTGTAACAGGAAGAACGTTCGCCATGAGAGCGTGTACGGCTGTCTCATCTGTAAAGCCAACTTGTGTAAGCAGCCAAACTGCTTCTGGGAATTTCACGGCCTGTCGCCTCTCCGCAAAGGTCAGTTTTTTGTTCAATGTATTTCAAAAGGTCCCGCTCAGTTCTGTCCATGTATTCTTTCAGCTGGTTTATTAGAGTTATACTTACTGCTATACTGCTCCATTTCCCCTCATAATAAGCATCTTCTTATGTTTTCAACAGGACCAACAAAAATTGGATTTGTCAAGGACAGATTAAGGTAATTTCAATGTTTAAACATTTTTCCCTGTATTTTATTTAATTTGCTGTTAGTTTTGTAACATGCTTATTCTGCAATGTTTTTGGCTTTGCATCTTGACTAAGATGTCATTGTAATATTGTACTAATGCCATCTTGAACAAACATGAAACCGGTGACTGTTTTGAACAGAAAAGAAAGAAATCGTTGCCCTGACATTGATGTTTTTTTGTTTCTGCGAATGTAACTTGTCGTCTCCTTTTCTGTGCTGCAGTGGGGCGATCGAGCTGGACGAGGTCGATGACAACATGGATGAGGCGATGGCTCCGGTGGAGGAGATGGACTTTTCTGACGATGAAAAAATGGATGATTTCGATGACATTCTGGCTGCTGATGAAACTGAAGAAGTTAAACAAGAATCTGACAAAGAAGTTAGATATCCAACATCTCAGCAGGCATCGACGACCGGCCGCACCCAGCCTCCGACCGCCTCGCCCGTACTTAGAGATCGCGAGGATTTCCTCACCGCCCGGCAGCTGAGGATCGCTCTGTTTGCTCTGTGCGACGGGATTCGCCAGGCGGCGCAGGACTTCTCCACCGAGCCGCAGCTCATCCGGTCCTGGCTGAAGGAGGGCAGGAAGCGGCTGAAACAGGCCAAACGGGAGCAGGATGCGCACGCTGAGGAGCGCATGGTGGAGTGGGTGCTCGCCATGCGTGAGCAGCAGCTTCCCATCACCGAGAGCAACCTCTTCCACAAAGCCTCCACGTTCAAGAAGAAAGGAGGTTTCAGCGACTCCTTCCGCATCTCCTATGACTGGGCGGTGAGCTTCATGCTGCAGCACCGCCTGGGCCTGCAGGGCGCCGGCGGGGCCACCGTGCTGGGCCGCATCCTGCCGCATTCCCTGGAGGACAAGGCGCAGTGCTTCACCGAATTCACCCAGAAGCTCATCCGGGTCCAGAAACTCCCAGCGGGCGCTGTGGCCGCCATGGACGAGCTGAGTGTCTTTGTGGACTTCAGCTTAATTCGGGACAAGTCCAGTGCAGCTCGCCGAACTGAGGCCCTGAAACTGAGTGGCTCTGCTTCACCTCTGCTCACCGTGTATCTGGCGGCGCTGGCTGACGGCTCCATGCTGCCGTCTCTGCTGCTGCTGAAGGCGCCGCCGGCCGAGAGACTCTTGCCGGACTTCGTCCTGCTGGAGGCCGCCGCAGACGGCTTCTCGGCGGAGGAAGCGTTGGAGCTCTGGACGAACAGGGTTTGGCTGCCGCACATATCCGCTCCGAACCGGCCCAGGAAAGGCATGCTGGTCCTGGACCGTCACCGCGATCACCTGGCAGATCCGTTCGTCGCTGCCGTCAGCGGGTCAGGAACTCTCCCGGCGCTGATCCCCGCCGGCTGCTCCCTCCGGCTCCAGCCGCTGGACGTTTGTTTGAAGCCCGTCCTCCAGCGCTTCCTGCTCTCCCGCTGGGAGAAGTTCACCGCTGCAGACCAGGAGGAGGAGAGTCCAGCAGACGTCACCCAGCTGCTGGTCGACTGGCTGGTGGAGGCTCTGACTCTCCTGGCCCAACGGCCCCAGCTGCTGAAGAAGTCCTTCCACCTGACGGGGCTTCTCCCCGGGCGGAGGGAGGAGGAGGAGGAGGAGGAGGAGGAGGAAGAGGAAGAGGAGGAGGAGGAGGAGGAGGAGACCCGGAGCCCAGCGGAGGTCCAGTCCCACCTCCTCAGCAGCCTGGCAGAGGCTCTGCTGGGCGCTGAAGCCCTGCAGCCTCCTTCTCCTGACCAACTGGAGCTGGAAGACGAGGAGGAAACAGAGGAGGAACCAGACGAAGGAGAGGAGGAGAGCAAGGAGACAGAGGAGGAAAGGGAGGAAGAGAGCAAGGAGACAGAGGAGGAAAGGGAGGAGGAGAGCAAGGAGACAGAGGAGGAAAGGGAGGAAGAGAGCAAGGAGACAGAAGAGGTGAGCAAGGAGACAGAGGAGAGCAAGGAGACAGAAGAGGTGAGCAAGGAGACAGAGGAGAGCAAGGAGACAGAGGAGGAAGGCAAGGAGACAGAGGAGGTAAGGGAGGAGGAGAGCAAGGAGACAGAGGAGGACAGGGAGGAGGAGAGCAAGGAGACAGAGGAGAACAGGGAGGAGGGGACCAAGGAGACAGAGGAGGACAGGAAGGAGGGGACCAAGGAGAGACGTGAGATCAGAATAGAAAGAGGAGAGGAACTAGGCGATGAGTGGAAGATGACAGATGAGAGCAGAATGGAAAGTACAGAAGCTGAGGGAGAGGAGGATGAGGCGATGGATGAGAGCTGAACGGAGGATGAAAAGATGGAGGGGATGGAAAGGCAGAGAGAGAGAGGATTGGGGTTAGTCTGAGTTGAAACCAGCCAGGCTGTCAGTGGATGATGTTTACCTGAAGCTTTGGGTCGGTTGTGATATTTTCAGGCTCTACGCTCCGTTAGTCCATGTCCATCAACAGAGATCTGATTGGGCGATATTGTCTGTTTTCTGATGCATCACAAACGCTTGTGAACGCCGCCTCAGACCAGATGGCTGAGGGTGAAAAGGGTGATCGAACAGATGATGATGATGATGATGATGAAGATGAGGTGAAGGAGGGAGCAGTCTGGTCTTCCTCTCTCCTCTGGACATTTTCTTCTCCAGCGGTTTTGGTTTCAGGTTTGTGTTTTCAGGCAGAAACCTGCTGCTGGTTCTGGTTCCTGAGGACACGCTGACTGGTTTCCACCCAGCAGAGAGAAACTGGTGAAGACGCCTGCATCATGTTTTCATCATGTTCTCTAACTGTAGGCCGCAGGAAGTCGGCCATGACTCATAAACCTGCTGTCTTGGTGCTGATGTACAGAAGACTAGATGCTGTTCTACAGAAATAAAATACAAATGATGTTTAGATTTTGGAGGTTTTGTTATTTGCATTAAAGATACACACTAACTTTTTGTCAGAAAAGCTCCGATAATAATAATCTGGAAATACTTTTAGTTCATTCTGTCATTGATGAAACTATGACAAAACAAAAACACTGTGGGGAAGAATTAAAACGGTTTCTTTTATTAAAATAAAACTTGGAAAGAACATAGTTTTTATCATCTGACCACAGATACACCTGTACTCTTCAGACTAGAGAACAGAAAGCTGCTCATTGTCAGATGTCTGGTTCATAATCCAGTCACAGGATCCTGGTCTGTCAGCTCCCAGATCAGCAGGTAAACTTTAAATGTCTGCAGCAGACGAGGAGAAGCAGAGCAGAGGATCAGGGTTCAGTGTTCAGGTGAGTTGTTGTTAGTCTCATACCCCCTTTCCACCTGCTGGTGCTGGTGCTGGTGCTGGGCTGGTGCTGGTGCTGGTGGTGCTGGTGCTGGTGGTGCTGGTGCCGGGCTGGTGCTGGTGCTGGTGGTGCTGGTGCTGGGCTGGTGCTGGTGCTGGTGGTGCTGGTGCTGGTGGTGCTGGTGCCGGGCTGGTGCTGGTGCTGGTGCTGGTGCCGGGCTGGTGCTGGTGCTGGTGCTGGTGCTGGTGCTGGTGCTGGTGGTGCTGGTGCTGGGCTGGTGCTGGTGCTGGTGCTGGTGCTGGGCTGGTGCTGGTGCTGGTGCTGGGCTGGTGCTGGTGCTGGTGCTGGGCTGGTGCTGGTGCTGGTGCCGGGCTGGTGCTGGTGCCGGGCTGGTGCTGGTGCTGGTGCTGGTGCTGGTGCTGGTGCCGGGCTGGTGCTGGTGCTGGTGCTGGTGCTGGGCTGGTGCCGGGCTGGTGCTGGTGCCATGCTGGTGCTGGTGCTGGTGCTGGTGCTGGTGCCGGGCTGGTGCTGGTGCCGGGCTGGTGCTGGTGCTGGTGCTGGTGCCATGCTGGTGCTGGTGCCGGGCTGGTGCTGGTGCCGGGGCTGGTGCTGGTGCTGGTGCCTGGCTGGGGCTGGTGCTGGTGCTGGTGCTGGTGCTGGTGCTGGTGCTGATAAGGATTCTTTATAAATGCTATGATGGACCTCAAGTCCAGATTTTCTCCACTTCCTTTCTGCTGCTCTACATGTTCTCTTGAGCTCACGGACAGAGTTATTTATCCATGGTGATATTTTGCCACTTAACCTCTTTTTGACCTTGAGTGGGGCCACTTTGTTCAGTGTATTACTCAGATTGTTATTGAAAGCATCAACCATTTCATGTACTGAGCAGTTTAGATGACATGAGTCCAGTTCTCTTACAAGCTCTGAGAACTCAAGTTCTGCTGTTGCATCTAGGAACCGCTTTTGAACAACAATTTCTTTCATGTTCCTGGTTACAATCAAATGAGCATCAAAGAACACACAGTAGTGATCGGAAACAGAGACATTAGACACCGATACGTTGTCAATCGTTAACCCCTTCATCACGACCAGGTCGAGTGTGTCACCATGTTGGTGTGTAACCTCAGTGACGTGTTGAGTGAGTTCTAAACTGTCCAGTAGATTGATGAATTCCATAGCCTTCGAATCAGACATATTATTTATGTGAATGTTTAGATCACCATTCAAAATTATTCTATCATATCTGGTGATAATAAGTGATGCCAATTCAGAGAATTCTGGGAGAAAAAATGGTAGTTGCCTAGGTGGCCGATAGAGTGTTAAAATAAGTACTGGAGCTTCAGCCTTGAGGACAAAGGCCAGATATTCAAAAGACGAAAACTCTCCTAGGTCAACCTTTGTACAGTTAAACTGATCTGAGGAGATTGCGGCTATTCCCCCTCGTCTGCCCCGTCTAACTGACTGATAGAAGTTGTAATTTGGAGGACATGCTTCAATAAGTGTAGCATTGCTATTTTCATCTAACCAAGTTTCCGTTAAAAACATGAAATCAAGTTAGCAGTTTCACTCCGGACCCGTTTAGACGGCGGCCATCTGCTCTGAAAAGGTCTCTACGCCCCCAGAACAGGTTAAAGTTATCAATGAAGTTCAGTCCTTTTAAATTGCAGGTTTTGGACAGCCATGTATTCAATCCAAGTAGCCTGCTAAACTTATTGATTCCTCTGTCAGCTGTTGGTAACGACCCACTGATAAAGGATTGAATCTCTAGTTTGCCAAGTCTGTTAAAAAGTTCAATGAAGTCCAGCTTCAGCAGTTCCGACTGCTCTCTGCAAATATCATTTGTCCCACATGTACAATGATTTGATTCATTTCCGGGTGGTCAGACAGACTTGGGGGATTTTTTCACTGATGTCACAGACCGTTGCACTTGGAAAACAACATGTTTTCATCATCTTACCGCTTATGTTTCTGATGGCGGCGTCTCCAACAATGAGAATGTCCAGCCCAGGTGTCTGCTCCACGGGGGGCCGGGCTTCCTGTCCCTCCAAGCCTTTGACTTTAACCCTTTATCTGTCGCACCTTAGTCCGTCGCCCTTCTTCCTTGTGCAAATGATCAATAGTGGTCGGCATTTCTGATTCACACAGATTCAATAGTGGTTCAGATCTATTTTCCAGCCGTAGTGTCGGGGATGACTGCAGTCTCTTCTTTGCATTAGTCTGCTGTCTATTTGTGTGATTATTCTTGGGCTTTACGCCCAGCGTAGTCCAGTGGGTAGCAGACTCAGTCTGTTCAGTTAGTTTCTTTGGTACTGGTTCAGGTTTACCAAGTTTTGGGAAGGTTATGGAATCATTCGATGCTGGCACTTCATTAGCACTCTGAGCCTGAGCTCCAGTTTTAACTCACCGACTGAAGACATTGGAAGTGTGTCATGAAGTTCTCATCATGTCATTTTCCAGAGCAAAAATTCTGGTTTCTAGCAGAGAAATCTTCTGTAGCAGTTTATGGCAGTCCAGAGTGTGAGGAGGCATCGTGTATTCCCCAATGGTGAAAGAGTTTTAAAAATAGGTGATCACGACCTCTATCACTTTA
Source organism: Centroberyx gerrardi (assembly GCF_048128805.1). Classification (NCBI taxonomy): domain Eukaryota; kingdom Metazoa; phylum Chordata; class Actinopteri; order Beryciformes; family Berycidae; genus Centroberyx; species Centroberyx gerrardi. The sequence continues at coordinate 564,385 of NC_136008.1, read as the reverse complement.
ATCCTGTAGTTAACAGGAACTCCCACTCGTATTTTTGTGCAATGCAGCCGGAAAAACAGGAAAATATTGCCGAAAAATAGATAAGCAGGCGGGAGCAAAGCAGAGAGCGTCTGTAGTGCTGGAGAGCCGGAAGTACAACTATTATATATAGAGGCACAACCTTGGATTAAATATAACTCACTGGGTTTGGATTGGATTTGATTTCTTTTTATTTACAGATGAGCATGTACTGTACATCATATATAACCTTTAAAGTTTTATATATTTGTTGTCTCTATCTTCTGCTCTACCTGAACTGAACGAGAGGAGACGCAGATTCATTTGGTCTGAGGCTCTGAAGTTGATTTAAAGTAAAATAAAGTGGATTAGATTCTGCCTCCATTCAGGACGTTGCAGCTGTGCGGCAGCAGAGAAGAGGGAGAAACGGATATTTAGTCGTTATTATAAATTCATCTTTGGTGATTTTACAGCAACAAGCATTTGCAAATTGACAGATGTGCCTTGAGCAAAAAGATCTGTAACAAATGGTTTTAAATGTGGGGAATGAATGAAATATAAGAAGATGTAGCAGTGAGGCATGAAGGGAGTTTAAATATTAAACAGTGAAGTGACATCAGGTTAATCTGATAACTGAAGACTGAAGATATAAAGATATGAAGATATGAAGATGTGAAGATATGAAGATGTGAAGATATGAAGATGTGAAGACGTGATTCGCTGCCAGCAACATGAAACAGAGCTCATCAGATCGTCATTTTCTGCTTCAACTAATTATTTACTTTTTATGAAGGAACAAGATGTGTGGTGGAGCTGAATCACACTGACAGACAGACAGACAGACTGACTGACTGACAGACAGGTCTGACAGACAGACAGACAGACAGACAGACAGGTCTGACAGACAGACAGACAGACAGGTCTGACAGACAGACAGGCAGACAGACAGACAGGCAGCGACCTGCTGGAGGAACATGCAGCTGAACTTTGAACAGGAAATAAAGCAGATGAACCTTGACTCACATTATATTTATGGTCTGATGCTGACCTGAGACCAGCCTCAGGCTGCTGGACTGGTTCCTCTCAGGATCTCTTCATATCTGTTGTGACCTTTCCCTCCAACTTCAGTTGCATCACGTCTGTTCATGGCATGTTCATGGCATGATTTTGACTGATTTGATTTATTTTGCATATATTAAGATTCGTCATTCAACACTTAAAAACAATCCTGCAGGGGATAAAAAAAATCCCTCAGCGGGTTTGAGAAGCAGCAAACCCCCAAAACACAAACAATATTTCACTGTTAACACATAACGGTGTTGCTGAGTCATAAGCAGCTGACACACACACACACACACACACACTGTGTGGGTAAACTGTAGCTCCTCCCCCTGTTATGTAAGGAGCTGCAGATTCAATCAGTTTGTTCCTGTAAACAAAACAAAAAAAAAGTTGGATGGTGTGAGGAAAGTTTTCTCGCCTCCCCATTGGTTGTGTCTGGTGATTGGCAGCAGTAAGCTCCGCCCCCCCCCCCCCCCCCGCCCCCCCCCCTTTATCAGCCTGCTCGGCTCCCAGACTCCCAGAGCTCCGCTGACCTCTGGAGAACCTGCAGGAACCAAACCGGATCTGCAACATGGGTGAGAACGCTGTGTGTGTCTGAGACTGCTGCGGAAAACCAGTTTCCTGCGGCTGTAGAAACCTGCGGCTGTAGAAACCTGCTGCTGTAGAAACCTGCTGCTGCAGAAACCTGCTGCTGTAGAAACCTGCTGCTGTAGAAACCTGCTGCTGTAGAAACCTGCTGCTGTAGAAACCTGCTGCTGTAGAAACCTGCTGCTGTAGAAACCTGCTGCTGCAGAAACCTGCTGCTGTAGAAACCTGCTGCTGTAGAAACCTGCTTTGTGCCGCCTGTCCTGCCGGGACTTTGTTAGACTGCAGAGTTTAGCTGCAGCTCCACAGTTTAGTTGGAGTTTAGTTCTGTTGTCAGGTTTTGCAGCTCCGTGTGTCTCCAGCCGGACGGGAATCTGGAATTTCAGACTCCACTGAGCAAACACAAAATCCCAAGCCTGACGCTCGTGACCTTTGACCTGGATAAGCGGTGAAGCTGTTGGTTGTTAAACTGCAGCCAGTGAATCTGCCAGCAGCTTCCATCAGGCTGCAGAGGACAGAGAGACGGCTGTAGGCTCAGGCGGGATTATGGGTAACGCAGTTTCTGGTTCAGTTAGAGCAAAAGTCTGGCTGAGTTTTATACTGAAACCGGCTGCTGAACCTCTGCTGGGCTTCTCTTATCTCAGGATGTGAAAGGTTCATATTCTGCTCTCCAGAGTTTTATTTTGTGTTACGGAAGTCCAAACGGCTCGTTTAGAGGCTCGCTTTTCTAATATGGATTGTGTGGATTTAGTTTTGATACTTTCACCATGTTTAGATACACATCCAACTCCTTTATCATCACAGAGGAGAGGGAGTCCTGTTTACATGATGTGGAGCTTTAATACTTTCATTCATACATTTCTACTTAATTCCACTGCTGTAATTGTTGGTTGTGTTTATGTGACCCTGTTCTGCTCTCTTCTTATTAAAACTCTCTTCTTCTCTGCTGTGTCTTTTACTGATCCACAGGATCAATAAAGTTTCATCTTATATTATCTTGTTTTGTCTCTTCTGGTCTTGTCTTCTAATAGTGATTTGGTGAAACAGTGTAGAAAGGGGAAATAAAATGTGTGGTTGTTAGTAGACATTGATTTATTTTGTTGGTTTCTGAGTTGAAAAGGTAGTGAAGTGTTACAGGACTGGATCAGATCAGATGTGCTGTGATCCACAGCAGCGGTTTCCATCCTGGTCTTCAGGACCAGAGTCTGCTGGTTTTCTATCCTACCAGCTTGTTAGTTGCAGTTAATCATACGGACCAGGTGTAATCCAGTTCCTGATTAGTGGGTTAGAATGAAAACCAGCAGGTGTTACACCACTACAGCCTCTGACCCCTGACCTCTGACCCCTGTGTCTCCTCAGCTGGCTGTTCAGGATGTGGACCAGGCTACCGCAGCCCTCTGGACGCCATGAAGGGTGAGCAACCTCCCATGATGCACCTGTCCACTTTCTCTAAATGTAGAGACTAGCAGTCGTCGAGGTGTCAGATACCAGAAGCTAGAATAAAGAATATACAACTCTATTAAAACTTTAATCTGAGCCTGAAAACTCCAGCTAAAGGTCTGTGGTGAGTGATCACAGTAGGAAATGTGCAGCAGATGTTTCAGACGGCAGCAGCTGCTGATCTGAACCAGCCTGCTGGAGCCTGACAGAGACATGAGTACAATACAACAAGTACATGTTAGACCAACATCTATTAAAGTTTATAAAATTAGTTTAAATTTTTAGTTTAAATGAGTGAAGAGAGTCTGGTTCCCCCCTGGTTCCCCCCTGGTCCCCCTGGTCCCCCTGGTCCCCCTGGTCCCCCTGGTCCCCCTGGTCCCCCTGGTTCCCCACTGTATCTCTGAACAGAACAGAACAGAAACAGATGGAACGGGAAAAGATCTGATGCCGACTTTTCACCTTTCACCTCTTTTCTCTGTTGGAGTTCACAGTTGGACTCTGGAGGCTGAAATACACAACTGGACTGAGTTTATATCTGTGAAGAGTTTATATCTGAAACGTTTATATCTGTGAAAAGTTTATATCTGTGAAGAGTTTATATCTGTGAAGAGTTTATATCTGAAAAGTTTATATCTGTGAAGAGTTCAGGCTGACCAGCTGAAGTTAAGTAATGAAGAGTTTCATTGTTTTGGAGAAACTGCTTCCTGAAGTCCGTCAGTCAGAAACAGGATGGGTGTTTCCTAAAACCACAACTAAAGGTTTCAAAACGAGTCCTGACTTCAGGCAGAACCCAGGATGAGTTTTCTAAGAGTAAAGGTTCATAAGAGATGGAGTCGATCTCATTATTCTCATCACACTGAGCTGAGGAGGCGGGTAGAGGTTCAGGAGGTAGAGGTTCAGGTTCAGCAGGTAGAGGTTCAGGAGGTAGAGGTTCAGGTTCAGCAGGTAGAGGTTCAGGAGGTAGAGGTTCAGGTTCAGCAGGTAGAGGTTCAGGAGGTAGAGGTTCAGGTTCAGCAGGTAGAGGTTCAGCAGGTAGAAGTTCAGGTTCAGCAGGTAGAAGTTCAGGTTCAGCAGGTAGAGGTTCAGCGGGTTCAGGTTCAGGTTCAGCAGGTAGAGGTTCAGGTTCAGCAGGTAGAGGTTCAGGAGGTTCAGCAGGTAGAGGTTCAGCAGGTAGAGGTTCAGGTTCAGCAGGTTCAGGTTCAGCAGGTAGAAGTTCAGGTTCAGCAGGTAGAAGTTCAGGTTCAGCAGGTAGAGGTTCAGCAGGTAGAGGTTCAGGTTCAGCAGGTAGAGGTTCAGGTTCAGCAGGTGGAGGTTCAGCGGGTTCAGGTTCAGCAGGTGGAGGTTCAGCGGGTTCAGGTTCAGCAGGTAGAAGTTCAGGTTCAGCAGGTAGAGGTTCAGCAGGTAGAGGTTCAGGTTCAGCAGGTAGAAGTTCAGGTTCAGCAGGTAGAGGTTCAGGTTCAGCAGGTAGAAGTTCAGGTTCAGCAGGTAGAAGTTCAGGTTCAGCAGGTAGAGGTTCAGCAGGTAGAGGTTCAGGTTCAGCAGGTAGAGGTTCAGGTTCAGCAGGTAGAGGTTCAGCAGGTAGAAGTTCAGGTTCAGCAGGTAGAAGTTCAGGTTCAGCAGGTAGAGGTTCAGGTTCAGCAGGTAGAAGTTCAGGTTCAGCAGGTAGAAGTTCAGGTTCAGCAGGTAGAGGTTCAGCAGGTAGAGGTTCAGGTTCAGCAGGTAGAGGTTCAGCAGGTAGAAGTTCAGGTTCAGCAGGTAGAAGTTCAGGTTCAGCAGGTAGAGGTTCAGCAGGTAGAGGTTCAGGTTCAGCAGGTAGAGGTTCAGGTTCAACAGGTAGAGGTTCAGCAGGTAGAGGTTCAGGTTCAGCAGGTAGAGGTTCAGGTTCAGCAGGTAGAGGTTCAGCAGGTAGAGGTTCAGGTTCAACAGGTAGAGGTTCAGCAGGTAGAGGTTCAGGTTCAGCAGGTAGAAGTTCAGGTTCAGCAGGTAGAGGTTCAGCAGGTAGAGGTTCAGGTTCAGCAGGTAGAGGTTCAGCAGGTAGAGGTTCAGGTTCAGCAGGTAGAGGTTCAGGTTCAGCAGGTAGAGGTTCAGGTTCAGCAGGTAGAGGTTCAGCAGGTAGAGGTTCAGGTTCAGCAGGTAGAGGTTCAGGTTCAGCAGGTAGAGGTTCAGCGGGTTCAGGTTCAGCAGGTGGAGGTTCAGCTGGCTGGTCTTTGTGTTGAAGGTCCTCGGGAGCAGATCGTCTACCTGCCCTGCATCTACCGCAACACGGCCGTGCAGAAGCCCGACTACCTGGCCACCGTCGACGTCGACCCACAATCCTCCACTTTCTGCCAGGTAGACTCACCTGAGACCCTGCTGTCTCCTACCAGAGCTTCTTCTTCTGCTTCAGCTAACGCTCTCGTCTCTTCCTCTCTTCAGATCTCTCCTCCTCCGGACATCTCCGTTTTTTTCCCCTTCTTCTTCTGTGGTTTGCTGTTTCTCTGTCCGACCTGCAGGATGTTTCTGTTCTCTTGTCTCTCATCTGCTTTTAAATCTTTCTTTTTTTCTGCAGCACTTTCTCTTTTTTACACAAAACGTGTCATGAACAAAATTATATTCTCTCTTTGTCCCTTTTTTTTGTGCAAATAAAATAAACCTAAAAACCCTAAACACCTAGTTTGACTTGACCTTTGACCTTTGCCCTCCCAGGTCATCTTAATCTTTTCCTCTTTCTTCTTCCTTTAATGTCTTCACAGTCTGTTGTGTTTCTCTGTCTCACCTACAGATTTTACTGCTTTTCATTTCCTGTTTTTGCAACACTGAGATTTGTATTCTTTCATTTTCATATAATTTTTGTGCAGATGGTAAAAACCTAAAAACCCCTAAGCACCTGACCTGACCTGACCTTTGACCTCTGCCCTCGCAGGTCGTCCACCGGCTGCCGATGCCGAACCTGGGCGACGAGCTGCATCACTCCGGCTGGAACGCCTGCAGCAGCTGCTTCGGCGACGCGACGAAGAAACGCAACCGCCTGATCCTGCCGTCGCTCATCTCGTCCCGCGTCTACGTGGTCGACGTCGGGACGAACCCCCGCGCGCCGCAGATCCACAAGGTGAGACCGGGAACCTCACGCACCTGTGGCATTCTGGGTATCGGAGTCCCAAAGAGCCTGTAGTCAGCTCAGCCAATCGGAAGTCATGTAACAGTAGTCTGTAGGCAGATTAGCTAATCAGAGGTCATGTATTAACTGGACAGCCAATCCCAGCTGTGCCGTGATTGGCTCTCCTGTTACTATGTGACCTCTGATTGGTTAATCTGCAGCAGTGATTTTTTTTTTTTTTACCAATGAATTACAGGATTGTGTCTGAGTTTGAACCATCAGATGATTTGAGATATAAAACACCAGATAGGATCAAATCACTCTTTTTATATTTTTTAAATTTTATTTTCATTGTATTTATTACCTTAGAATACAATATGTTTACATATGGTTACATTGTAAGTTAAATATAAAATATACATTACATTATAAATCTATTTATTATCTTATTAATTTATATTCTTTACATTATAGACCATTTTTAAACATTACAACCAAGAAGATTCACTCACTAGTTTGTAGTTTTCGCAGCATTAGATTTGCATTAGTGTGTATTGTGTCTGGCCCCGTCCAGTCAGGACACGCCCCCTCCTCAGAGGTCAAAGGGTCATCTGGGGTTGAGTTGTCATGGTGATAAAGCCAGCGTTGACCTCGGCAGAGTTGACACAAGAGCTGCACAAACAATAAACTGTAACATGAAGGAGAAACTTGGAAGTTAAACTTCAACCAGAAGAATGTGCTGGATCCAGACTCACATCAGAGACCTGAAGCAGTCAGAGCAGCAGCAGCTCTGACTTCTGTCTGAGAATAGTTTACACTTCAACCAGTCTTTCACAGTTCATGCTGTGTGGAATTAGATATTTTAATGTTTTTAAAACACAAACTTTACGGTGTCAAACCTAGCTGGAAATGAACTGCTGTGCAGGCTTGGATCCATTCCTGCACTGAGAGTTCAGACTTCATGGTGAATCCAGTTCAGTCCTGCAGTGTGAAAGTCTCCCAGCTGTAAGGAAACAGGATGTGAACTGAACTGAACGACAGGACACAGAACTGAATTCCATGAAATTCCACTTCTAAGAGAATTGGAATGGATGAGTTCAGTCATGAATTGACCCCAAACCCTGGTGCTGTCCCGGTACCAAGGCTAATAATAATAAGCTAGTAAGTAAGTAATAAAAGCCATGACTGACTTCCAGGCAGCAGAGCGGAGCGTGACGCAGCGCTGAGACAAAAACATTTGAGAAATGAGGAGAAAACAGAAAGTTTGGCTTCATGTTTGCTGTGATGGATTCTCTCTCTCTCTCTCTCGCTCTCTCTCTCTCTCTCTCTCTCTCTCTCTCTCTCTCTCTCTCTCTCTCTCTCTCTCTCTCTCTCTCTCTCTCTCTCTCTGTGGAAGTTTGTTTTTCACACCGGACAAGAATGAATGAAGGAGGAGAACGAGCACTGAGATCTGAACTATGCTGACTGACTTACCAGGATTATGTTTAAAGTGGAGATAAATAATCTCCTCCAGCCTCCTCAGATAAAAACATGTGACAGTTCAGACTGTAGAACAGGGGAAGCTGAGGGGTTAACTGCGAGACCGGGGGAGAACCGTTTGGGAGGAGACCGTTTGGGAGGAGAACCGTTTGGGTGGAGAACCGTTTGAGAGAACAGAGTTCAGACTGAGTTCAGCCTGATAAACACTGTGACAGCTGTTCAGTCTCAACACTGTTGGCTTCTTGTAACGCTGCTGATCTGGAGCTGAAGCCCAGAGGATCACAGCCAGATAAACAACATCAGAAACATGTTGCAGTCTGCTGGTCCACTCTGTAGCAATGAAACATATTTTAGTTTTCAACATTCAGGTCCAACCACTTCCTCTGTCGCCTGAGAGCCTTTAATAAAAGACTGAAATGTAAAACGTGTAATTGTACCTTGGCCTGCAGAGTAGAGAAGCAGGCTTGTTACTGGAAGGTTGCTGGTTTGAATCCCTGCCAGGCTGGAGAGAGGAGGAGGAGCGAGGCACTGACCCAGCTGCTCCCGTCCCGCAGCAGACCGGCTGCACTGGGAAACCTGGTCTGAGCGGTAACTGGAGTTCCTCTTTGGGCCGATCAGTGTCATCTTGAAATGTGAGAACTCAGCAGTGAGATGCATCACTCCCCCAGGTTTTGACACAACCAACAAGTAAACAAACCTTGTAGCGCCCTCTTTAGGCCAATCAGTGTCATTTTGAAAATGGCAGAATGGAGCGATGAGACGCTTCATTCCCTTAAGTTTCGTCACAATCTGGTCAGCGGCGTCCAACGGACAGAGTTTGACGGACGGACGGACCGGTCGATCCAGAGTCTCTCCCTGGATTTCATCATGGGAGACAAAAAGCAGGTGGATTCCTCCAGGTGTTGTGTTGTGTTTCAGATGGTGGAGCCCACTGATCTGTACTGGAAGTGCGGCCTGGCGAACCCCCACACCACCCACTGCCTGGGCAGCGGACACATCATGATCAGCTGCATGGGCGACCCGACCGGCAACGGCAAGGGTGAGAACTGACATCACAAGATCCACTTCAGCTCTGATGCAGAGGAAAACTTTGTGTAGGTTTTAGGATTCTGAATACAGGACAACAGACTGTAACACACCAACAGTAGTACAGTACAGACTGACACATGGTACAGGACAACAGACTGTAACACACCAACAGTAGTACAGTACAGACTGACACATGGTACAGGACAACAGACTGTAACACACCAACAGTACTACAGTACAGACTGACACATGGTACAGGACAACAGACTCTAACAGTGTAAATGTAGTTTCACAGTGAAGCTTCACAAAAACCCGATCCACCAAGCGACCAATTCTGCCTCCATTCATTTAGCCATTAGCTGTGCAGTGCATGCTGGGATAGCTTGCAGTGCGAACCAAACATGCAACACAGGGAGAGGGGCGGGACAAAAGTTGAAACCAGCAAACTTTATGCAAATGGACGCTTTGTTCACCGTCAAGAACCAATCCAAAGCCAAAGAAGCTGACATTGATTGCCAATGCTTCGACCGGCTCTCACTCAGTCATTGGCAATATAGTTTTTTCTCAATCGATTTATATTGATTTAATATTATTTCTTCCATGTCCTGGTAATTAAAGGTTCACACAGCTTTCTAAACTCTGAATATCAAAATATTTGGTGGGACAAAGTGGACTGGCTCCACCCGTCAGACATGCTGTGTCTCCTCAGGTGGGTTCGTCCTGCTGGACGGCGAGACGTTCGAGGTGGTCGGGAACTGGGAGCACCCAGGCGACGCGGCGCCCTTCGGCTACGACTTCTGGTACCAGCCCCGGCACAACGTGATGATCAGCACCGAGTGGGGCGCGCCCAAAGCTCTGGCTGACGGCTTCAACCCCGCCCACGTCAAGGAGGGTGAGACAGACTGTTCCTCCCTGAGTCTCCTGTCTGTGCCTTCACTCCTCTATCATCATGACCATTCTACAGTCATATGAATATTTGTTCCATCTGTTGTCTGGGTGACCTCTGACCTTTCACCTCTTTACTGTTGGCTGCTTGTAATGTTGGTGATGTGGGAACTGAAGCTGATTCTGCTGCTGACCTCAGTGGGTCTCTGTGGATCAGAGTCAGCTGGACTAGACTCTGTCCTCCAAGCAAGAGAGGAAGCAACATGGCCGCCATGGCAGTGACACCATGGAACATCTGCGTAGCGTCCTGGGAACGAAACCACAACGGTTTCAACAGCCTGCTTTTGGAAAATAAAATGTGTTGCTTCATTTCTGAATCCTGCTCCTGTCAGCCAGCGCCTCGCTGATACTGATGTGCATTTCCACTTCTTCTTTTGAAATAATCGATTGTCACACTCTTGGACGCAAACTCTAAAATGAAACCTGGTCTCACAGCGGTTCTCTGGTCCTCGTCTGGTCTCAGGTCAGTACGGCAGCGCCCTGCATGTGTGGGACTGGACCACACACCGGAGGCTGCAGACGCTCCACCTGGGGGAAGAAGGTGCGATTCCCCTGGAGATCCGGTTCCTCCACGACCCCGACGCCACCGAGGGATACGTGGGCTGCGCTCTGCAGGGAACCGTCTTCCGCTTCTACAAAACCCCAGTCAGTACCGCAGGGTTCTAGGTTCCTATCCCAGTAAGACTCCAGTCAGTACCGCAGGGTTCTAGGTTCCTATCCCAGTGAGACTCCAGTCAGTACCGCGGGGTTCTAGGTTCCTATCCCAGTGAGACTCCTGTCAGTACCGCGGGGTTCTAGGTTCCTATCCCAGTGAGACTCCAGTCAGTACCACGGGGTTCTAGGTTCCTATCCCAGTAAGACTCCAGTCAGTACCGCGGGATTCTAGGTTCCTATCCCAGTAAGACTCCAGTCAGTACCACGGGGTTCTAGGTTCCTATCCCAGTGAGACTCCAGTCAGTACCGCGGGATTCTAGGTTCCTATCCCAGTGAGACTCCAGTCAGTACCGCAGGGTTCTAGGTTCCCATGCCAGTAAGACTCCAGTCAGTACCGCGGGGTTCTAGGTTCCTATCCCAGTTAGACTCCAGGGTTAGGGTTAGGGTTAGCTACCGCTCTGGTCCTGGACCGCTCTGGTCCTGGACCGCTGTGGTTCGGTTGGAACAGTTTGTGTTTTCTGTCCTCAGAAAGGCGACTGGGCAGCAGAGAGAGTGATCAAGGTTCCCAGTAAGAAGGTGGAGGGATGGGTTCTGCCTGACATGCCCAGTGAGTCTCACACACACACACACATACACATACACATACACATACACACACACACACACACACACATATATTAAGAGAACAGCTCACATTTTGGGCAGTTGAGGTAACGCAGCTCAACAAAAGGACATTTCAATTCAAAGAGACACAAGGGAAGTTCAGCCTGAGTAACTGAACATCTGACTGACTGGGTGTGAGTGATTTGATTTATTAATTTACTGACTGGTTGACTGAGGTACTAACTGACTGATTTATGGACTGACAGACTTACTGAGCAGTTTATTGACTGACTGACTGACTGACTGGCTGCCTCACTGGTTTACTGACTGACTGGTTTCCTGCCTGTCTGTCCAGGTCTGATCACAGACATCCTGATCTCGCTGGACGACCGTTTCCTCTACTTCAGTAATTGGCTGCATGGTGACATCAGACAGTATGACATCACCGACAGGAGGAACCCGCGATTGGTCGGCCAGGTCTGCAGAAAGCAACAATTACATTCCTGTCCAATCCTGTTTATTCATCTTCATTCCTGTTTATTGCTGCTGGTTCCTGTTTGCTCTGCCTGCAGCTGAAGTTAACCAAGTTCTGACCTGCTGACCATCATAATGAAGTATTAGAAATGGCACTTTAAAAAAATATATATATATAACTATATTTACCACCATTTACCACAATGTTTTTTACCTTGAAGAACCCTACTGCAAACAAGTCTCTCCTTTAAATCTGTTTTGCTGCATTTCATTGTTTACATTTGTGGAAATCAACTAAACTAAAGGCCTTCCTCTGGACAGGAACAGGAACATGGGAAGGAAAAGAGGGCGGAGCCAAAGCACAAGATCCTTTAGAAATAATGACTGACAGTTTCAGTGCTTCTCAGTGTTTGTACAGATTTGGGATACAAGCTGTCTGACTGTCCTGTAGTATCCTGTGTATTAAAACTTCTGCAGTCTGTTAGCGAGCCTGTCAGCTTCACTGTGCTGACACTTTGGTCCAGCAGCCAATCAGAACAGCTCACTGTTACCTGTGCTCGTTTGTCCCAGGTGTTTCTGGGAGGAAGTATCATTAGCGACGGTCCAATCAGAGTCCTGGAAGACCCAGAGAACCAGCCCCAGCCCCCCCCACGCATCATCAAGGTGCGTCTGAAGTTTGTGATCTGATGCAACACGACTGATGTAGAAACGACTGAAGAGAAGTTTCAAAACAAATCAGACGAGTTAGTTCTGAGTGTGAGAACAGGTAACAGAACCTTTAGATAACCCTTCTATATGATGAGTGTGTGTCTGTCTCTCCACCTGTCTGTCTGTCTGTCTGTCTGTCCGTCCACCTGTCTGTCTGTCTGTCTGTCCACCTGTCTGTCTGTCCATCTGTCTGTCTGTCCACCTGTCTGTCTGTCCATCTGTCTGTCTGTCTGTCTGTCCGCCTGTCTGTCTGTCCATCTGTCTGTCTGTCTGTCTGTCCACCTGTCTGTCTGTCTGTCTGTCCACCTGTCTGTCTGTCCATCTGTCTGTCTGTCTGTCTGTCTGTCTGTCTGTCTGTCTGTCCACCTGTCTGTCTCTCCACCTGTCTGTCTGTCCATCTGTCTGTCTGTCTGTCTGTCTGTCTCTCAGGGGAAGCGTATCCGTGGCAGTCCTCAGATGTTACAGTTGAGTCTGGACGGTCGGAGGCTTTATGTTACAACTTCACTGTACAGCGGCTGGGACCGACAGTTCTACCCAGACATGATCCAGTAAGTACTGCCAGTATTACTACTAATATTACTATTACTACTGCTACTGCTACTACTGCTACTGCTACTGCTACTGCTACTGCTACTACTGCTGCTATTACTAATACTACTACTAATACTACTGCTGCTACTGCTACTACTACTACTACTACTACTACTACTGCTACTACTAGGCTACTGCTACTACTAATACTACTGCTACTACTACTGCTACTACTGCTACTACTAATACTACTGCTACTACTACTGCTACTACTGCTACTACTAATACTACTGCTACTACTACTAATATTACTGCTACTACTAATACTACTGCTACTACTGCTAATACTACTGCTACTGCTACTAATACTACTGCTACTGCTACTAATACTACTGCTACTACTACTAATACTACTGCTACTACTACTAATATTACTGCTACTACTGCTACTACTAATATTACTGCTACTACTGCTACTACTAATACTACTACTAATACTACTCATACTACTAATACTACTGCTACGACACAGCAGCAGTAATCAGGCATCTTAACCAGGTTTCTATCAGTCTGGTCTCTCAGGTCAGTTAACAGTTGACAGTCTTCTCTGCATGGAGAGACAGTCTGATGTTATGAAGCTTCAGGTACTGTTGTATTAGTTGTGTATGTTTAATACACTAATCTGTTTTGTTTCTACTTGGATTATATTATTATGTACTGTATCCTTTCTGTTTATTAATCCTGTTTCCCCACATGATCAATAAAGTTCCATCCAATCTGATCTGATCAGTGCAGGGACGCTTCATAAAGAACTGAATAAGACTGAAATCAAATCCAAATATTCAAATCCAAATAACTCTCTCTCTCTCTCTCTCTCTGTAGGGAGGGTTCTGTCATGATGCAGGTAGATGTGGACTCGGTGAACGGCGGTCTCTCTCTGAATGAAGACTTCCTGGTTGATTTTGGTAAAGAGCCGGACGGTCCGGCGTTGGCCCACGAGCTGCGATACCCTGGAGGAGACTGTACGTCTGATATCTGGCTGTAAAACTCAAACTACAGACTGTAAAACTCAAACTACAGACTGTAAAACTCAAACTACAGACTGTAAAACTCAAACTGCAGACTGTGCCTCTGATATCTGGCTGTAAAACTGAAACAGGATTTCAAATTCTTACTTTGAAGTGAAGCTCTGGGTATGAAAGCTGAGTCCAGAATCAGATTTCCTCTGACTGTCTCTCCTGATCACTGATGTACAGATGTATCAGAGTAACATGTGGGGATATTGCTTATAATTTTTCAACTACTTTATGGACCAAAATCTCTGTCTTGTTTTAACCAATGACTTTTATACATTGCTGTCAATGATATATAATTCACAGTTTTACCGCAGTAATACTCTAGGTGAAAAGACAATATATTGTAATGCCATATTATAATACAGGTTCATTTGACTGCATGGATGTTTCTATAACAAATCAAATGTCACTGTTTTGAAAAATTTGATATGAAATAAAGATGCTAAAAGTAGTAATTTGTTGCAGTGTCATCACTGAATCCTCCTGACACATTTTCATTCAGTCTTCTATTCTACAGCGCCACCTACCGCCCAAACCAGGCTCACACTACATAATATAATGTTCTTTATCAAAATGTGATGCAAAGTCACATTCCCATGTGTAGGAGCAGTCAGTGAGTTTGAAGACGTCTTACTTGGCAAATAAAAAAGGTTTAAGCAGGTTTCACAGATCAAAGAATGAACTGGCTCATGTAAAATAATTCTCAGTATATAGTTATGGGTGTAGCCTATGTTCCCATAACTTTTAACAATACAGATATATCATGTAAAAATCAAAATACATTTATTACCAAAACCTATTGATAAGGCACACTCATTACTTGGCTAGTTTTGGCCCTGATGCGCTCACGCCAAACGCGTCAGAAAGTCTGTCAGTTTAATCTTTCCTTCTTCATACCTAGTAGAACATATCTTAACACATTTTAAGAATTATTAGCAGACATTCTTCAATTCGGCAACACACGGTACCCGCAAAACACATATTCCAATAAAATATCAACTTTTACAGCTGATTCTGATATTCCAGTCTTCCATTAAAACACACCGTGGAGGGCGGCAGAGAACCGGGTGAACCGATTCTAAAAGTTGATATTTTACTGACATAAAGTGCAGCTTGGTGGATTATCTACATGCCGAATTTACCAGAAGACTATAATAATTCGAAAAACATCTGCCGATAAGCAAGGAAGTATTAACCTGCTTGTTAAAGTAGATTTTTGAGTAGAGTCTGACGTGACGAGAGTCTCTTTAAAACACGGGCTCTAGTTTTCAAGGCTGCTACACCGGTCGCCTGTTTATAAAATATTAAATTAGTTACATGAGGAATTTAATGTCATCTGTTATTTAATTCTCACTGTTAGTATTGGCAAGGACACAATTTTTTATATTTTATGTGTTATTATGAAGCCTGTGGTACAAAGAGGAGTTTAAGTTTTAGATGTATTCAGGCAGTGGACGGACAGCTAAGTCCCAGGCTGCTCTCAGTAAGCTCGGATGAGATGAGAAGACTTTCATCCATGGAGGAGAGAAACTGGACATAACGGAACATTTCAGAACCGATAAACTCTTCTCAGGTAGGACTGACTGGTTCCTACTGACGGTCTGTCTGTTGTAAACAGACAGGACCGGAGCGGACACCCGGCTCACACTGACTTGTAATGCTGATGCTAACGTTAGCTTAGCTTGCAATCAAACAAACAGCTGAGCTAAGTTAGCAACAGTTGGCCTTCTAGCTAGCTGATGCTAATACTAACTCTTTGAATCAGACTGGTGTAAATGGCTCGACACGGAGCCAGGCGAGCTGGCAGGACAGAGTCAGATGAGCAGCGCTGCGGTGAAGCTAGCTGCCCGTGAGGGGGATTTATAGCAGAAGCTCCGAAGCTAACTATCTCACGATGCTAATCTGTAGCTGGCTAGTGAGCGTTAGCTGTGATGCTACATGAGTGTGTCTGATTCAGTTTGCTCAGTCAGTCCTGCAGCTAGCTGTCTGCTGTCTGTTTCCCTCACGCTTTGTTGGAGCCGAGGTTCCGCAGCTACACAGCGCTGCTGCTAGTTCACTTGATGCTAACTTCATGTTAACTTCATGTTAACTAGCATAAAGTTAGCACAGTTGGCTAACCAGCAGCAGCAGCGGTGCTGAGGGTGAGGGCGGCGGGCAGTGTCCATCCAGCCCGATCTGTCCTGCTCTGTTCTGGGTAAACCAGAGGTTAGATGGAGACACACACACACACACACACACACACACACACACACACACACACACACACACACACACACACAGGCCTGAAGCTGTGTCATTGTGATGGGGAGACACAGAGGCTTTTGTTATCTGGCCAGGCCATGTGCTGTCTGTCTGTCTCTTTGTCTCCCTGTCTGTCTCTCTGTCTCCTTCTCTGTCTCTTTCTCTCCCTGTCTGTTTGTCTGTCTGTCTGTCTGTCTCTTTGTCTGTCTGTCTGTCTGTCTCTTTCTCTCCCTGTCTGTTTGTCTGTCTGTCTGTCTGTCTGTCTGTCTCTTTCTCTCCCTGTCTGTTTGTCTGTCTGTCTGTCTGTCTCTTTCTCTGTCTGTCTGTCTGTCTCTTTCTCTCCCTGTCTGTCTGTCTGTTTGTCTCTTTGTCTGTCTGTCTGTCTGTTTGTCTCTTTGTCTGTCTGTCTGTCTGTTTGTCTCTTTGTCTGTCTGTCTGTCTGTTTGTCTCTTTGTCTGTCTGTCTGTCTGTTTGTCTCTTTGTCTGTCTGTCTGTCTGTTTGTCTCTTTGTCTGTCTGTCTGTCTGTTTGTCTCTTTGTCTGTCTGTCAGTCTCTTTGTCTGTCTGTCTGTCTGTCTGTCTGTTTGTCTCTTTGTCTGTCTGTCTGTCAGTCTCTTTGTCTGTCTGTCTGTCTCTTTCTCTCCCTGTCTGTCTGTCTGTCTGTGTGTCAGTCATTCAGCTGAGCAGGAGGAAGCAGCTTCCTCTTCGTCCTGCAGTCCGGCTGTGTTCCTGCTGCTCAGCTGTCTTGGACAGTTTGAGTTACTATATATTGTGTAACTTCCGTGGCCAAACACACACACACACACACACACACACAAACACACACACACTGTGATGTGAAGTTTCATCTATATGTGATTTCATGCCACTTTGCTTTCTGGCTGTAAACTCTTTTAAAACTCAGACAGTTGGTTCGGTTCGGTCAGGTCGGTTAGGTTCTCTCTGTTTCCCTTCCTGTTTTCCTTCATCTTGTTCCTCTTCTCCTCTTCTCTTCACCCCCCCCCCCCCCCCCTCCAGGTTTAACTCAACTCAACTCAACTTTATTTATATAGCACTTTACACACAACACAGTTGATCCAAAGTGCTTTACAACACACACAGAGGAAAACAAAACAAAAGAAGGAGACAAACACAATAGAAGAGGAGAAAAGATCAGAGTGATGATAAATAATGATAATAATAATAATAATAATAATAATAATAATAATAATAGTAAAGGCACATGGTCACACAGAGCCCAAAGTGACAACACAGACCTACAGAGACTCCAGGAGAAATACCTGAGCTGGTTAAGTTAGGCACAGTTAAAAGCTAGTGAGTAGAAGTGTGTTTTAAGATGACTCTTGAAGATCTCAGTACTGGGGGAGAATCGGATGGTGGGAGGAAGAGACTTCCATAGTTTTGGGGCAGATAGAGAAGGCCCTGTCCCCATAACACTTAGTCCTGGATCTCGGGACAGACAGAAGTCTTTGGTCAGACGATCTCAGGACTCTGACAGTGTGATATGGGGACAGGAGTTCTGTCATGTAAGAGGGGGCGAGACCATTTAACACCTTGTAAACAAACATCATCATCGAAGATTTTTTGCATGTGGTTTAACAGAGGGGGCCAATGGGCCAAGATGAGGAGAAATAATGTTGGTCAAATGCTGTGGTCCAAATAAGATAACTTCAGTTTTATTCTCATTGAGCTGAAGAAAGTTTGCAGCCATCCAGGACTTGATGTCTTGAAGACAGTTATTGAGGTCAGTTAGTTTGGTGTAGTTATTAGGCTCTAGGGCAGGGGTGGGCAATTATTTTTTCCATGGGGCCACATGAGAAACAGAAAATATTCTGGAGGGCCGGGCCAAAAGGCTGAACTCAATTCTGCATAATATTAATTGTATTTCTTTATAAAAAAGCAGTAAATAGCATTGTTTTGACAAGCTTGTAAGAGTATATGTTATAATTAAGCAATGAAAAATTGAGGTTGCCTTACAAAAAATGTCATTTATTCAATTAAATTTCTCAAAACAATGGCAAAATAAATGTGAACGTTTTACCATTTGTGACTCATATTAGTGAACATTTTCAGTCACATTCACTCTAAAACACATTTTGAGTTTAATATACTGTTGGAAAGTTGTGTGAAGGTTCTTAGCATCTTAAAGACATCACAATATTGTCTTTGTGCTCATTAAGAAAGATACATCATATTGAACTGTCACTGAACTGTGATTTTGAGAAAAAGGCTTCCAAAGAAAGTGTCCTAGTTCACTGCTAGTTGGTGCCTTTACATGTCTACATTTGTGGTCTAACCACCTCATTTGGTGCTTTTAAGCTCTTCTTTCTTGCTTAGTGAGAGAAATCTAGTCTCTGCTGGGCTTTAACAAGTGCATCGAAGTCAGGTTGAATGTCTGAGGTGGAGATGCGAAGCACAGCTGACAGATGATCATCAGTGAGAGAGGATCTATACCTGGATTTTGTGAACTTCATCATTGAAAATGTTTGTTCACATATATAGGTAGAGCCAAAGAGAACCAACATCTTCTGAGCATGTCTCCTCATGTTTGGAAAGTTCTCCTCCTTGAGAGAAGAGTAAAAATCCAGCAGAGATCCTGACTTGAAGTGCTCTGCCAGTACTGCATCAGACTGCAGGTCAATGGGTTCCAGCTGAACATCACTGGCGGCATTATCCACACTGCAAGTGAAGGGAGAGGAAACCATGTGCATTTCATCCTCGATTGTTCTGAGATCTTCAAATCGCCTTGAAAACTCACCGTGCAATGCTCCGAACATGGATGAGTACCTGCGGAGTCGATCGGCTGATGGTGTGACTTCTGTCAGGGTTTGCATGTGAGTGAGAGTGTTGCTCTCCAGTTGGCTTGAAAGAAACTGCATCTTTCTCATGAAAGCCTTCACCAGGCTGTGCATTTCATGAACAAAAAGGCCCTTGCCTTGCAGTTTGGTGTTCAGTTCATTCATCAGTGCAGTCACATCAACAGCAAATGCAAAATCTGCCACCCGGTCCTCATCTGACAGCTCTGGGATGTCTTTGCCTTTCTTCTCACAAAACTCTCGAATCTCTGCTTTCAGGTCCCAAACTCTTTTTAGCACTTTGCCCAGGCTGAGCCATCTGACAGCTGTGTGGTAGCCGATGTCACTATGCTCAGTCTCATGCTCCTCCAAAAGTGCAACAAACTGTCTGTGATTCAATGCACGTGACCGGATGAAGTTTACTATTTTAGTAACAACATCAATAACATGGTTAATTTTTAGCACTGACTTGCACAATACATGTTGGTGTATAATACAATGCAAAAATACCAATTTCTGATCTGCGTTGATTTCAGTCACTTTATCTTGCATACGTTTCAAAAGTCCGACATTTTTCCCTGTAAGATTTGGACAACCGTCAGTTGTGACACCTGCCAGTCTGTCCCATTTCAGTCCCAGTGTGTCCATGCACGCATTTACCTCCGTGAACAGGTCGCTCCCCGTCGTCGTCCCTTTCATCGACCGCATTGCCGCCAGCTCTTCCGTAATCTTGAAGTCCGGCGTTATCCCACGGACAAATACGAGTAACTGGGCTGTGTCGCGGACATCACAGCTCTCGTCCAAAGCCAAGGAGAAAAAGTCAAAACTTGCCACATCACGTTGCAGCTGAAGCTCCAGATTATGCGCAATGTCCTCGATCCTTCTCGTCACGGTTCGCCTGGACAGCGGGACTTGCTCAAATGCTTCTTTTTTTTCAGGGCATATTAGTGCTGCAGAGTCCACCAAGCACTCTTTGACAAACTCACCCTCCGAGAATGGCTTACTGTTTTTAGCGATTTTGTGGGATATAATAAAGCTGGTCTTGGTTGCTGCATCCCTAGACGTGTGAAGCTTGGTAAAAAAGCCTTGCTGCTTTTGCAGTTTAGCTAGCAAAGCTTCCGATGTCCGCGCCCTTTCAGCATCAGTCAAGTTTTTGTATTTTTCCGCGTGTTTCGCCTCGTAATGCCGACTCAAATTGTAGTCCTTAAACACGGCGATCTGCTCCCCACAAACCAAACACACGGCTTTACCTCCGACTTCAGTAAATAAATACTTAGCAGTCCAATTTTTATTGAAAACCCTGCATTCGGCATCTACCTTTCTTTTTTTAGCATGAGCGAACATTTTTGAGGCCTAAAGTCGTCTGATGACCCGCTCGTGTCAACGATCCAATCATGCGCACGTCTTGATATACGTATTGCGTCATTATGTACGTGAATAAAAAACAACTTCAAAATAAAAGCAATGCAGTTTTAGTCCATGCATGAGGTAAAATTAGAAAATGTGTTTATTTTGTAATTTCCAATTAACCTTACACGGGCCGGTCAGAGTCAACCAAAGGGCCGTATGCGGCCCGGGGGCCGTACAATGCCCAGGTCTGCTCTAGGGGGAGGTAGATCTGTGTATCATCCGCATAACAGTGAAAAGAAATGTTGTGTTTTTGAATAATGTGGCCTAGCGGAAGCAAATAGATGGAGAAGAGGATTGGACCAAGTGGGGGACACCACAGGACACGGGGCAGAGGAAGAAGATGAGGCGCTAATAGAGACACTGAAAGATCTGTTAGATAAATATGAAGAAAACCAGTTCAAGGCAGAACCGGAGACCCCCGCCCAGTGGTTTAACCTGGGAATGAGAATGGAAAGATCTTCTGTATCACAGGCTGCAGGTAGATCTAGCAGCAAGAGGACGGAGCAGCTGCCTGGCAGCAGCTAGAAGGAGCTCATTAGTTATTCTGAGTAATGCAGATTCAGTCCTGTGAAGAGCTCTGAAACCAGATTGCAATTTTTCAAAATTTAAGTCAATAGGGTCTGTGTCTCTGTGTCTGTCTCTGTGTCTGTGTCTCGGTGTCTGTGTCTCGGTGTCTGTGTCTCGGTGTCTGTGTCTGTGTCTGTGTGTCTGTGTCTCTGTGTCTGTGTCTGTGTCTCTGTGTCTGTGTGTCTGTGTCTGTGTGTCTGTGTCTCTGTGTCTGTGTCTCTGTGTCTCTGTGTCTCGGTGTCTGTGTCTCTGTGTCTGTGTGTCTGTGTCTCTGTGTCTGTGTGTCTGTGTCTCTGTGTCTGTGTCTCGGTGTCTCTGTGTTGCGATAATCTGCTCAGTGGGATTAACGGTCTGTCTGTCTGTCTCTCAGACTGTCTGTCTGTCTGTCTCTCAGACTGTCTGTCTCTGTCTGTCTGTCTGTCTGTCTCTCAGACTGTCTCTCTCTCTGTCTCTCTCTCTGTCTGTCTGTCTGTCTCTCAGACTGTCTGTCTCTCTGTCTGTCTCTCTGTCTCTCTGTCTGTCTGTCTGTCTGTCTCTCAAACTGTCTGTCTCTGTCTCTCTGTCTGTCTCTCTCTCTGTCTGTCTGTCTCTCAGACTGTCTGTTGGGTCTTGTGATATGCTGACTGATCCAACATGGAGGATCATCAGACTCCACAGTGCAACTGCTGCTGAATTAAATGAATGATAAAAAGATCTGACAACATGAGGTCTGAAACAAATGATGGAATATTATTTGTAAATCAGTTTCAGGTATCTGACACTAAAACACTTAAATGAGACGAGCATCAGTTTGATTCATGTGAGTTTCTGTATGTTAGCAGATATCCTTAGATATTGATATCGGAGGATTATCGATGGTTCGGTCTGTGTGGCTCAGCCGTCGCCCGGCAACAGGTTCTGTAGAGATGCTGACTCAGCAGAACCTTCACATCCAGTTCAGACCGGTCCTCTGACTCCCGTCTCTTCCCGTCTCTCTGTGTTTTTCAGAGGAGGCGGGCCGGAGCGTTGCAGCGGCCATGATGGAGGACACCGAGCCGGATCTGTCTCCCCCCCGCTCCCCCTCCCTCTCCCCCTCCCCCTCCCCCTCCCCTTCCCCCTCCCCCTCCCCCTCCATCTCCATCACCTCCTCCCCCTCTCTGTCTCTCCCCTCCACCCCTTCCTCCGGCCCCCCCCGGCCCGTCCGGACGCCCAGCCCGGGCCTCGCCCCCCCTCCCTCCACGCCGCCGCTGGGCGTCATCAGCGAGGGCGAGGGAGCGGGCGAGGGAGCGGGCGAGGGAGCGGGCGAGGGAGCGGGCGAGGGAGCGGGCGAGGGAGCGGGCGAGGGAGCGGGCGAGCTCGGCCAGCTCATCGACGCCGAGGTGGCGCGGCGGGCTTGTCAGGAGGTCCTGCAGAAGGTCAAGCTGCGGCAGACGGACGCTGAGGCCGACGGGGCGGAGCCCGACCCCGAGCCTGACGCCGCCCCCACCGCCGCCCCCGCCGCTGCCCCCGCCCCCGCCGCCCCCGTCGCCGGCCTCGACCCTGGGGTCAAACCGCCCAAGATCCACGGGGAGGACGACCCCGAGGGCCCCGCCCCCGGCTCGGTGAAGAGCGCCCGGCGGCGGCAGCGCCACAACCCCTCCAAACAGTCGTGGCTGCTCCGCCTGTTCGAGTCCAAGCTGTTCGACGTTTCCATGGCGATCTCCTACCTGCACAACTCCAAGGAGCCGGGCGTCCAGGCGTACATCGGGAACCGGCTGTTCAGCTTCCGACACGAAGACGTCGACTTCTACCTGCCGCAGCTGCTCAACATGTACATCCACATGGACGAAGACGTGGGGGACGCCATCAAGCCATACGTGGTGAGGGGGGGGAGGTGTCTGTCTGTCTGTCTGTCTGTCTGTCTGTCTGCCTGTCTCTCTGTCTGTCTGCCTGTCTGTCTGTCTGTCTGTCTGTCTGTCTGCCTGTCTGCCTGTCTGTCTGCCTGTCTGCCTGTCTGTCTGTCAGTAAGATGTCTCCATGTTGTAAGTTACTGAATCAGACTCAGGTTCAGTATTTTCTGTAGAACTATTTGTTTGTTGACGGGACAGAGCAGTTCGTCCTGCTCTCCTGTGTCTCTGTGGGGAAACAGTGTGTGACTGTGTGTTGTTGTTGTTGTTGTTGTTGTTGTTGTTGTTGTTGTCGTCCAGGTGCACCGCTGCAGGCAGAGCATCTCCTTCTCTCTGCAGTGCGCCTGGCTGCTGGGCGCCTACTCCTCCGACATGCACATCTCCACGCAGCGCCACTCTCGCGGCACCAAGCTGCGGAAGCTCATCCTGTCCGACGAGCTGAAGCCGTCGGGCCCCCGCGCCCGCCGGGACCCCCCCGCCCTGACGGCCTTCTGCCCCGCCCCGCCCGCCGGCCCCGGGCCCCCGGGCGAGCACGGCCTGTCGCCCTCCAAACGCACCCACCAGCGCTCCAAGTCGGACGCCACCGTCAGCATCAGCCTCAGCAGCAACCTGAAGAGAACCGCCAGCAACCCCAAGGTGGAGAGCAGCCAGGACGAGGTACTGCATCACACTCATATACACACTGAACCCTGATCCAGATCAGACGGGCACACTGAACCCTGATCCAGATCAGACGGGCACACTGAACCCTGATCCAGATCAGACGGGCACACTGAACCCTGATCCAGATCAGACGGGCACACTGAACCCTGATCCAGATCAGACGGGCACACTGAACCCTGATCCAGATCAGACAGACACACTGAACCCTGATCTAGATCAAACCAACACACTGAACTCTGATCCAGATCAGACGGGCACACTGAACCCTGATCTAGATCAGACAGACACACTGAACCCTGATCCAGATCAAACCAGCACACTGAACCCTGATCTAGATCAAACCAACACACTGAACCCTGATCCAGATCAGACGGGCACACTGAACCCTGATCTAGATCAGACAGACACACTGAACCCTGATCTAGATCAGACAGACACACTGAACCCTGATCCAGATCAAACCAGCACACTGAACCCTGATCTAGATCAGACAGACACACTGAACCCTGATCTAGATCAGACAGACACACTGAACCCTGATCTAGATCAAACCAGCACACTGAACCCTGATCTAGATCAGACAGACACACTGAACCCTGATCTAGATCAGACAGACACACTGAACCCTGATCTAGATCAGACAGACACACTGAACCCTGATCTAGATCAGACAGACACACTGAACCCTGATCCAGATCAAACCAGCACACTGAACCCTGATCTAGATCAGACAGACACACTGAACCCTGATCTAGATCAGACAGACACACTGAACCCTGATCTAGATCAGACAGACACACTGAACCCTGATCCAGATCAGACAGACACACTGAACCCTGATCCAGATTAGACAGACACACTGAACCCTGATCCAGATCAGACAGACACACTGAACCCTGATCTAGATCAGACAGACACACTGAACCCTGATCCAGATCAGACAGACACACTGCACTCAATGAACATTCATTAATAATTCAGTCAGTTGCGTCGTCAGTTGGCCTCTAGAGGGAGTAGAGAGTCTCTGACGGAGCTGCAGTGTTTCCATACAGAGGCACAACATCAAAAGTTGGTCAGTGTTTAGAAATGGATCTCTGATGCTGCTGCTCCGCATGACATCACATCCTGTCTGTCATGTGAGAAGCAGACAACAGACAACAGACAGCAGATAGCAGACAACAGACCAACAGACAGCAGACAGCAGACAACAGACAGCAGACAACAGACAGCAGACAGCAGACAACAGACAGCAGACCAACAGACAGCAGACAGCAGACCAACAGACAGCAGACAGCAGACAACAGACAGCAGACAACAGACAGCAGACAGCAGACAACAGACCAACAGACAGCAGACAACAGACCAACAGACAGCAGACCAACAGACAGCAGACAGCAGACAACAGACCAACAGACAGCAGACAGCAGACCAACAGACAGCAGACAGCAGACAACAGACAGCAGACAACAGACAGCAGACAGCAGACAGCAGACAGCAGACAACAGACAGCAGACCAACAGACAGCAGACCAACAGACAGCAGACCAACAGACAACAGACAGCAGACCAACAGACAGCAGACAACAGACAGCAGACAGCAGACTAACAGACAGCAGACAACATACAGCAGACCAACAGACAGCAGACAGCAGACAACAGACAGCAGACAGCAGACAGCAGACAACAGACAGCAGACCAACAGACAGCAGACAGCAGACAGCAGACAACAGACAGCAGACCAACAGACAGCAGACAACAGACAGCAGACAGCAGACAGCAGACAACAGACAGCAGACAGCAGACAGCAGACCAACAGACAGCAGACCAACAGACAGCAGACAACAGACAGCAGACAGCAGACCAACAGACAGCAGACCAACAGACAGCAGACAGCAGACAGCAGACCAACAGACAGCAGACCAACAGACAGCAGACAGCAGACCAACAGACAGCAGACAACAGACAGCAGACAACAGACAGCAGACCAACAGACAGCAGACAACAGACAACAGACAGCAGACAGCAGACAGCAGACCAACAGACAGCAGACCAACAGACAGCAGACCAACAGACAGCAGACAACAGACAACAGACAGCAGACAGCAGACCAACAGACAGCAGACCAACAGACAGCAGACCAACAGACAGCAGACCAACAGACAGCAGACAACAGACAGCAGACCAACAGACAGCAGACAGCAGACAACAGACAGCAGACCAACAGACAGCAGACAGCAGACCAACAGACAGCAGACCAACAGACAGCAGACAGCAGACAACAGACAGCAGACCAACAGACAGCAGACCAACAGACAACAGACAGCAGACCAACAGACAGCAGACCAACAGACAGCAGACAACAGACAACAGACAGCAGACCAACAGACAGCAGACCAACAGACAGCAGACCAGCAGACAACAGACAGCAGACCAACAGACAGCAGACCAACAGACAGCAGACCAGCAGACAACAGACAGCAGACCAACAGACAGCAGACCAACAGACAGCAGACAACAGACAGCAGACAGCAGACTAACAGACAGCAGACAACATACAGCAGACCAACAGACAGCAGACAGCAGACAGCAGACAACAGACAGCAGACCAACAGACAGCAGACCAACAGACAACAGACAGCAGACCAACAGACAGCAGACAGCAGACAACAGACAGCAGACAGCAGACAACAGACAGCAGACCAACAGACAACAGACAGCAGACAGCAGACCAACAGACAGCAGACCAACAGACAGCAGACAACAGACAGCAGACAGCAGACCAACAGACAGCAGACCAACAGACAGCAGACAGCAGACAGCAGACCAACAGACAGCAGACCAACAGACAGCAGACAGCAGACCAACAGACAGCAGACAACAGACAACAGACAGCAGACAGCAGACAACAGACAGCAGACCAACAGACAGCAGACAGCAGACAACAGACAACAGACAGCAGACAGCAGACAGCAGACCAACAGACAGCAGACCAACAGACAGCAGACCAACAGACAGCAGACAACAGACAACAGACAGCAGACAGCAGACCAACAGACAGCAGACCAACAGACAGCAGACCAACAGACAGCAGACCAACAGACAGCAGACCAACAGACAGCAGACCAACAGACAGCAGACAACAGACAGCAGACCAACAGACAGCAGACAGCAGACCAACAGACAGCAGACCAACAGACAGCAGACCAACAGACAGCAGACAGCAGACAACAGACAGCAGACAACAGACAGCAGACAGCAGACAGCAGACCAACAGACAGCAGACAACAGACAGCAGACAGCAGACCAACAGACAGCAGACAACAGACAGCAGACCAACAGACAACAGACCAACAGACAGCAGACAGCAGACCAACAGACAGCAGACCAACAGACAGCAGACAGCAGACCAACAGACAGCAGACCGCAGACCAACAGACAGCAGACAGCAGACAGCAGACAAGACAACAGACAGCAGACCAACAGACAGCAGACAACAGACAAGACAACAGACAGCAGACCAACAGACAGCAGACAACAGACAGCAGACCAACAGACAGCAGACCAACAGACAGCAGACAGCAGACCAACAGACAGCAGACCAACAGACAACAGACAGCAGACAGCAGACAACAGACAGCAGACCAACAGACAGCAGACCAACAGACAGCAGACAGCAGACCAACAGACAGCAGACCAACAGACAGCAGACAACAGACAGCAGACAGCAGACAGCAGACAACAGACAACAGACAACAGACAGCAGACAGCAGACAGCAGACAGCAGACAGCAGACAACAGACCAACAGACAGCAGACAGCAGACAGCAGACCAACGGACAACAGACAACAGACAACAGACAACAGACAGCAGACAGCAGACCAACAGACAACAGACAACAGACAACAGACAGCAGACAGCAGACCAACAGACCAACAGACAACAGACAGCAGACCAACAGACAGCAGACCAACAGACAGCAGACCAACAGACAGCAGACAGCAGACAGCAGACAGCAGACAGCAGACAGCAGACCAACAGACCAACAGACAACAGACAGCAGACAGCAGACAGCAGACAACAGACAGCAGACAGCAGACAGCAGACAACAGACAACAGACAACAGACAGCAGACAACAGACAGCAGACAGCAGACAGCAGACCAACAGACAGCAGACAGCAGACAACAGACAACAGACAACAGACAGCAGACAGCAGACCAACAGACAGCAGACCAACAGACAGCAGACCAACAGACAACAGACAACAGACAACAGACAACAGACAGCAGACAACAGACAGCAGACAACAGACTGAACTCAGTCCAGTCTCCTGCTGTGAAACGTAACCTTCCTCACTGCTGCAGACTCTCCTGTGTTAGTAACAGGATGGAAACAGAAACTGATAACTCTTCTTCTGCTGCTCTACAGACTTTAACAGTAGGTAACGTTATTATTGTGGTAGGCAAGGCAAGTTTATTCCTATAGCTCTTATCAACACAAGGTGGTATTTAAGTAACATTAGTGGAGTTAGGTCATTTAACCGTGTCGCAGTGCTTCAGTCAATTGAATTGAATTTAATTGAACACACGCGCCGTGGGTCTGAACAGGATCTGTGCTTGTTTAAATCTATAAACCAACGCACTGTATAGTAATATATATGCATATTAATGTTATTGACCCCTGACCCCTGACCCCTCCAGGACAGCAGCTCCAGCTCGGACAGTCTGGAGTTTGAGGCTGGTCCCGTAAGTTTACCAGCTTCCTGTTCTGACCCTCTTCCATGGTGCATTCTGGGAAACGATGTCTGTTTGGAGGCTCTGGGTTGTGGTTCACTTTCCAGCGTGAAGTCCGAGGCGGGCGGCTCAATAAAACAATAAATAGATTATAGATCATAAACCATCGATCTCTCTCGTTGAGCTGCTTGTCTGCGGACTTCATTGTAACTTCATTGATCTCAGTCCTTGTTTTGTGTCGGACCAATCAGAAGCTGCAGGTTCTGGGTGACGTCAATCAAGACTCAATGAACGGGACAGAAAGACGAAACTGATTTGCATTCGGTCAAAATCTGTCTTCTTCATCACATCATCTTCCCTCTGAATTCCGTCTGGTTTTATGTGTTGAGTTTGTTTCTGAAGGTGAAGTTTGTCCTCAGGAGTCGCTGAGCTCAAACCTCCAGACCTCTGATCCTGTCTGGATGAGACCGACTCAGTCTGTACTGAGGCTGGGCGATGGACTCGGATCACTGCATACTGCCACTGTTACCTCAATAAGTGATACGATAATTCGTTTATTTTTCTAACCCAGGTGTAGAAATGCTAAATTCACCATTTGCATCATACATATAAAAAGTATGCTTTTATTTTGAAGGTAAACTCGCCTTACTTCCTGTCTTATTCTTCCTCAGCTGGCTTGACAGCTGACTGCTCTCAGGCTCGGTCCACACTGATGCAGATCAGTTAGAAAACGTGTTCGTCCACACGAGTGTTTTCAAGTCTCCAGACACAACCAGCCGATCCAGATCCAGCCTGATGGATCACATGACAGGGACGCGCCTGAGGTCACATGACTAGAGAGGTCAAACCCGTTTTCGTGACTTTTTTGAAAAAACATATTTTAACAGCTTATGATGCATCACTCTCGTTATGTGTGCTCGTATACGACCAATAAACAACAAATCTAAAGTTTCCCTGCCTAGAAAGAGCGTTGTTTTGTTTCAGCTTCTCTCTAAACCTCTAAACCTCTGTGTGATCACTCGTCTGATGGAAACCGTCGCCTGTGCGACTTTGAGGGCGATCTTTTTTTTTTCACAACAATAATCAATACTATTTGGTATTCATGTAGTACATTTAACTTACTTTACAGTATTACTAATACATTTTTTTTATGAGATTTCAAGAAAAATGTCCATTTCGAGAAACATGACCATCACAGGTCAGCGTGTTCCCCGTCCGACGACACCAGCCCACTTTCAACTTCATGTTCGTGTTCATTGGTGGAAAACTCCTGAGTGAGGATGTGGATAAAACAGAGGAATAAAGATGCGTTTTCATATTTATCTGAATCAGTGTGGAGCGGACCTCAGGCTGACTGCAGCAACACAGATGAAAGTCGACTACTAGACAAATATA
Source organism: Centroberyx gerrardi (assembly GCF_048128805.1). Classification (NCBI taxonomy): domain Eukaryota; kingdom Metazoa; phylum Chordata; class Actinopteri; order Beryciformes; family Berycidae; genus Centroberyx; species Centroberyx gerrardi. The sequence goes on along the minus strand of NC_136008.1, from coordinate 535,060 downwards.
TTCACTGAGCAGAGAGAGAGAGAGAGAGAGACAGAAGGAGAGAGAGAGACAGAGAGAGAGAGAGAGACAGAAGGACAGAGAGAGAGACAGAAGGACAGAAGGACAGAGAGAGAGAGAGACAGAGAGAGAGAGAGAGACAGAGAGAGAGAGAGACAGAGAGAGAGAGAGACAGAAGGACAGAGAGAGAGAGAGAGAGAGAGAGAGAGAGACAGAGAGAGAGAGAGAGAGAGAGACAGAAGGACAGAGAGAGAGACAGAAGGACAGAAGGACAGAGAGAGAGAGACAGAAGGACAGAGAGAGAGACAGAAGGACAGAGCGGTCTGGTGAATCTTCAGTTTGTCGCCCAGCTCCAGTCATCTACTAACATCTGATCTCCACCAGGAGACCTGATGCTGAACGCTGAGCCCTGCTAACAGTCACACTGCTCCCCCCCCCCCCCCCCCCTCTGCCCCCCCCCCCCCCCCCCCCCCCCCCCCTGTTGTGGTGTGTTGCAGCCGGTGCGTCTGACTCCTCAGAGGGAGTTCATCAAGTCTCTGATGGGCATCGGGAAGCGCCTCGCCACGCTGCCCACCAAGGAGCAGAAGACGCAGCGTCTGATCTCTGAGCTGTCGCTGCTCAACCACAAGCTGCCGGCCCGCGTCTGGCTGCCCACCGCCGCCTTCGACCACCATGTGGTGCGAGTGCCACACACACAGGCTGTGGTGCTCAACTCTAAAGACAAGGTGCACACACACACACACACACACACACACAGGCTGTGGTGCTCAACTCTAAAGACAAGGTGCACACACACACACACACACACACAGGCTGTGGTGCTCAACTCTAAAGACAAGGTGCACACACACACACACACACACACACACACACAGGCTGTGTTGGCTGGTATTATGTCTCACTATTCTCTGATCTCTGCTCTTGACTGAGATCAGTTCTCAGTAGTGGGACAGCTTCTCTCCCTCACCCTCCATCTTGTGTTTTGCTGTTTTGACACAAACCTGCTGCAGGATGCAGACGAGGAAAAACAGTTTGACGGGTTTGGGAAAGAAAACGTTTAAAGGAGAGAACAGAAGAGGCTGACGGAGGTTCAGGCTTCAGTAACACAGGACGGAGCGTTACTGGGATTAGTATCTGTAATGTAGTTACTGAATCTCTTACACTACTGGTACTCAAAAAGTAATCACATGACTGTAAGGCGTCACCGGCCAACACGGGTAACAGGTGGTGCAGTTCCTCCTCAGTTTCAGGATGTTCCTGTCGTCTGGGAGGGAAAACCTCCAGAGGAAGAAACGTGGGTTCATCAGCGGGTTCTCTCTCTGCAGGCTCCCTATCTGATCTACGTGGAGGTTCTGGAGTGCGAGAACTTCGAGACGTCCAGCGTTCCCGTCCGGATCCCGGAGAACCGGATCCGGAGCACCCGGTCGGTGGAGAACCTTCCGGACTGCGGCATGACGGCGGAGCAGCGCGCCGGCAGCTTCTCCACGGTGCCCAACTACGACAACGACGACGAGGCCTGGTCCGTGGACGACATCGGAGAGCTGCAGGTCGAGGTGGGGCGGCTTCCTGGAAATACATTCTGGAAACATTTGAATTCCTTTATGACTTTATTGCTGTTAAACATTTGAACAGTTTTGGTTTTATTGCCTGGAAACTCTGCTAAGAAACATTTCAGTTGATTTTCTACCTTTAATGCAAGGAAACATCTGATGAGATGTTTCACCTTCTGGTTCACTGTGCTGCCTGCTGCCCATTTAGATTGCCCAGAAAGTTTCTCTGTCTTGTCTCTCTCTGTCTTGTCTCTCTCTGTCTTGACTCTCTCTGTCTTGTCTCTCTCTGTCTTGTCTCTCTCTGTCTTGTCTCTCTCTGTCTTGACTCTGTCTGTCTTGTCTCTCTCTGTCTTGTCTCTCTCTGTCTTGTCTCTCTCTGTCTTGTCTCTCTCTGTCTTGTCTCTCTCTGTCTTGTCTCTCTCTGTCTTGACTCTGTCTGTCTTGTCTCTCTCTGTCTTGTCTCTCTCTGTCTTGTCTCTCTCCAGCTTCCAGAAGTTCACACCAACAGTTGTGACAACATCAGTCAGTTCTCGGTGGACAGCATCACCAGTCTGGAGAGCAAAGAGCCTGTCTTCATCGCTGCTGGAGACATCAGGTCTGCGCACACACACACACACTCACACACTCACACACTCACACACACACACTCACACTCACACATACACACACACACACACTCTCACACACACACACACACACACTCACACACTCACACACTCACACACACACTCACACACTCACACACACACACATTCACACACACACAAACACACACACTCACACACACACACACTCACACACACACACTCACACACTCACACACTCACACACTCACACACACTCACACACACACTACAAAACATGTTAACACTCTGCAGCCCCTCTTATCATTCCTTATTACAGCTGAACACAAAGTCACTGACAGTGTGTGTGTGTGTGTGTGTGTGTGTGTGTGTGTGTGTGTGTGTGTGTGTGTGTGTGTGTGTGTGTGTGTGTGTGTGTGTGTGGACAGGCGGCGTCTGTCGGAGCAGCTCGCTCAGACTCCCACCACCTTTAAGAGAGATCCTGAGGATCCGTCAGCCGTCGCCCTGAAGGAGCCGTGGGAGGAGAAGGTCCGGTAGGTGGAGCCAGCTTTTCATCTCTGAACAGGACGTCCTGCTGAACTGATCCTTTATTATACACTGTCATGTCATTTTTAATTAGATTACAGCACGTTACTCATCTTTGTTCAGCTGGAAGGTAAATGCAATTTTTGCAATTTTCTGGCTGAGTGAATATTCCATTCTCAAATACAATTTTGCAGACAAACTCCTAAAAAAATCCCTTTTGCCTGTTTTATTCCTGTTGTATTTGCAGGTTTTATTCCCTTGTTAGCCGTGTTCTTAATGCGTGGTTCTCCCGTGGTTCTCCCGTATGTTCTGCGGCTCTCTGAGTTCCTGTGTTCTCCTGCAGGCGGATCAGAGAAGGTTCTCCGTACGGTCACATGCCGACCTGGAGGCTGCTGTCCGTCATCGTGAAGTGTGGAGACGACCTGAGGCAGGAGCTGCTGGCCTTCCAGGTGCTGCAGCAGCTGCAGGTGACACTGAGGACCGGGACCGGGACCGGGACCGGGACCGGGACCGGGACCAGGACCGGGACCGGGTTGTTTCTGATACCTGAACGCTGCCTGAACACATACTTTTTAATATAAAGCACAAAAAACTAAACTCTGGCAGAATATGACTCTCCTGACATCATCAACACTTTCTATTTATTGTGACATTCTACACTGAACAAAAATATAAACGCAACACATTTGGTTTTGCTCCCATTTTTCATGAGTTGAAATAAAAGATCTAAGACTTTTTCTATGCACACAAAAGGCTTATTTCTCTCAAATTTTGTTCACAAATTAGTTTAAATCCATGTTAGTGAGCACAAGATAATCCATCCACCTGACAGGTGTGGCATATCAAGATGCTGATTAAACAGCATGGTTATTGCACAGGTGTGCCTTGGGCTGCTCACAATAAAAGGCCACTCTAAAATGTGCAGTTTTATCTTGAAAAAAGACATTTATTAGGCACTGAACTATGGATCTCACATGACTCGGGCTACAGATTTGCATTTTTTGAAACCCGGTCAGTATCTGGTGTGAGCACCATTTGCCTCATGCAGTGCGACACATCTCCTTCACACAGAGTTGATCAGGTTGATTGTGGGCTGTGGAGTGTCGGCCCGCTCCTCTTCAGCGGCTGTGAGAAGCTGCTGGATATCGGCAGGAAGGGGAACACGCTGTCGTACACGCCGATCCAGAGCGTCCCAAACATGCTCAGTGGTGACATGTCTGGTGAGTCTGCAGGCCGTGCAAGAACAAGATGTTTTCAGCTTCCAGGAAGTGTGTACAGATCCTTGCAGCACGGGGCCGTGCAGCATCATGCTGCAACATGAGCTCTGGTGGACGTTCCTGCAGTCAGCATGCCGACCGCACGCTCCCTCAAAACAACATCTGTGGCGTTGTGTTGTGTGATAAAACTGCACATTTTAGAGTGGCCTTTTATTGTGACCAGCCCAAGACACACCTGTGCAATAATCATGCTGTTTAATCAGCATCTTGATATGCCACACCTGTCAGGTGGATGGATTATCTTGGCAAAGGAGAAGTGCTCACTAACACGGATTTAAACTAATTTGTGAACAAAATTTGAGAGAAATAAGCCTTTTGTGTGCATAGAAAAAGTCTTAGATCTTTTATTTCAACTCATGAAAAATGGAAACAAAAACAAAAGTGTTGCGTTTATATTTTTGTTCAGTATAGTTATTAAACCTAAACTAAACCTATTTGTCCTTAATGACTTTTCATGTACTTTTCACATGTTACATATTAACAAATAACTGACAGTTTGTATGAACCGGACGTTATCGGTAGTGAAAACTTTTACGACCCGCCTCTTTTATCTGATTGGCTAAGCGACCAAAATTTAAGGTTAAAAAACAAACAAATAAATAAAACGAGGCAAAAGACAACCAAACAAACAGAGGATTAAAACAGATAAATGAAAAAAGGGCAAAAAAACACACAGGACATAAAGTGCAGACGAGTAGTGTGACAGTCCATAGGAACATGAAAGTAAAATAATAAAACCCAGTAAAATTAACATTAATAAAATGCCTGTTTAAATAAATGGGTTTTAAGAAGTGATTTACAAAGGGAAACTGAATCTGCCAGTCTAACACAGAGGGAGGCGAGTCCGTAGGGCTGGAGCTGAAACTGAAAGGCACGGTCACCGTTTTAAGTTTGGATCGCGGGACGAGTAAGAGCTCTTGGTCTGAGGACAGGGTTAACCCTAACACACGGCTAAAACATGCTAACACACGCTTTGTCTAACAGACACACGGCTAAAACATGCTAAAAACACTCTGCTGTTCATACTGTGAGTGTACTTTGTTTTCTGGCAGTTTCTGTCATGGTAGAAAAACTGAGAGAAATCCATTAGTAATGTTTCCTCTCCTCCTCTCCTCTCCTCTCCTCTCCTCTTCTCCTCTCCTCTCCTCCTCTCCTCTCCTCTCCTCTCCTCTCCTCCTCTCCTCTCCTCCTCTCCTCTCCTCTTCTCCCCCCCCCCCCCCCCCCCCCCCCCCCAGTCTATCTGGGAGCAGGAGCGAGTTCCTCTGTGGATCAAGCCCTATAAGATCCTGGTGTTGTCGTCGGACAGCGGTATGATCGAGCCGGTGGTGAACGCCGTGTCGATCCACCAGGTGAAGAAGAACAGCCAGCTGTCTCTGCTGGACTACCTGCTGCAGGAGCACGGCAGCCAGACCACCGAGGCCTTCCTCTGCGCCCAGCGCAGCTTCGTCCAGAGCTGCGCGGGGTACAGCCTCATCTGCTACCTGCTGCAGGTCAAAGACCGGTGAGACTCTGACCCCTCTGACCCTCTACACACCAGACCCGGGCTCACTAGTCCAGTCTGTGACTGGCAGTGTGGGGAAAGTTACTTTTGAAACTAACTAGTTACTTTACTTACTTTCATGTTACCCACTTTAAAATGCTTTTAAAATACGTCTTCTGCTGATGTCATCACTCTATGGTTACAGGTATCTGTACATTACCTTACAGGTAACAGTAATGTCCTGACCCTTTTCTTCCATCAGTTCACAGTAATATGAGTTTGTCTGACAGTCTTAACCTCCAGCCTCCGCACCGCAGTCTGCTGCAGGCTGCTGTAATAACATCATGTAGCGCAATACTTTCATTTTTTTTTTATTTGCACAAACTTTTTTAATTTCTTCCTGACCTTTGACACCCCCCGCCCCCCCATCCAGGCACAACGGGAACATCCTATTGGACGCTGAGGGCCACATCATCCACATCGACTTCGGTTTCATCCTGTCCAGCTCGCCCAAGAACCTCGGCTTCGAGACCTCCGCCTTCAAACTCACCGCAGAGTTTGTGGATGTGAGTTTGTTTTCTTCTCCAGGCGGTACCAGGTGGGAGGGGTCAGCCACACAGGACAGCATAACCAGTACCAGAATGGTTAGCCAATCACAGAGAAGTGTGTGAAGGCTAACTTCCTGACTTCTCTGTGATTGACAACTGGCTGACAGTAGGAGTTAGCCCCGCCCACCTGGTCTCACTGCTGTCAGAACCTTTACCTTCACTCACTGGAGCTTCTTTACATGGGAGACATGAGAAATATAAAATATGTAAAAAATCTCTCTCCCTCCCTCCCCTCCCTCCCCCTCCCTCTCTCTCTCTCCCCACCCCCCCACCCCACCCCCCACCCCCAGGTGATGGGCGGTCCAGATGGAGACATGTTTAACTACTATAAGATGCTGATGCTTCAGGGTCTGATAGCAGCCAGGAAGCACATGGACAAAGTCGTCCAGATAGTGGAGATCATGCAGCAAGGTAAGACTGCTGAGTCACTCTGACTTACTGTAATGACTCTAATAGACAGAAATATATCAGAGTAACTGTAATGACTCTAATAGACAGAAATATATCAGAGTTACTGTAATGACTCTAATAGACAGAAATATATCAGAGTAACTGTAATGACTCTAATAGACAGAAATATATCAGTTACTGTAATGGCTCTAATAGACAGAAATATATCAGAGTTACTGTAATGACTCTAATAGACAGAAATATATCAGAGTTACTGTAATGACTCTAATAGACAGAAATATATCAGTGAGTTACTGTAATGACTCTAATAGACAGAAATATATCAGTTACTGTAATGACTCTAATAGACAGAAATATATCAGTTACTGTAATGACTCTAATAGACAGAAATATATCAGTTACTGTAATGACTCTAATAGACAGAAATATATCAGAGTTACTGTAATGACTCTAATAGACAGAAATATATCAGTGAGTTACTGTAATGACTCTAATAGACAGAAATATATCAGAGTAACTGTAATGACTCTAATAGACAGAAATATATCAGTGAGTTACTGTAATGACTCTAATAGACAGAAATATATCAGTGAGTTACTGTAATGACTCTAATAGACAGAAATATATCAGTGAGTTACTGTAATGACTCTAATAGACAGAAATATATCAGAGTTACTGTAATGACTCTAATAGACAAAATACCAATTTGTACTTAATGGACACTAATATATCACTTCTGAGTTACAGTACTGACAGAGTGTCCCCCCCCCCCCCCCCCCCCCAGGCTCCCAGCTGCCCTGTTTCCATGGCTCCAGCACGATGCGCGGTCTGAAGGAGCGTTTCCACATGAGTCTGACGGAGGAGCAGCTGCAGCTGCTGGTGGATCAGCTGGTGGACGGCTCCATGCGCTCGCTCACCACCAAGCTGTACGACGGCTTCCAGTACTTCACCAACGGCATCATGTGACGCTCCGTGTGTGTGTGTGTGTGTGTGTGTGTGTGTGTGGGGCTGGGCTGATGATTGGTCGGTCACATGCACAGAACGTATGTGTGTGTTTCTGAATCAGAACTTGTGTGTGTGTGTATTGGAGTGTGTGTTTGATAAGGATCCATGAACAAATGCAAAGACTTTGGCGATGAACTGTGGAGGAGCAAACTCCCCCTCCTCTCCTCCTCCTCCTCCTCTTCCTCCTCAGACAGTCTGATGTTTCTCTTCTCCTGGATTTTATAAGTAGACTGCAGACTGCAGGAGTCTCAGCCATGAAGTTTGTTTGTCCTTTTTGTCTTCTTCTACTCTTTCTTTTTAAATCTGTGATTCCAGTTGTTTCTCTTCTTTCTTTCTCAGCTGTATTTAGTTTTGTCTTCATTTCTTTGGAAGAATATTCTGTTTTCTGTCTTCTGTCTTGTCTGTTGTTGGTTTGAGCTCCTCTTCCTTATTTAGGCAGAAGTCCCTCATTGGCTCCTCAGCTGGCCTCTTAACCAATCAGTGACCCAGTTTCAGTTTTGAATGTAAATATTCAGCAGACAGACGAATTTAGCTGAAACCTTGTATCTCCAAAACATGAACTTCACAGGACGAGAGGCTTTGAGCTCAGCAGCAGCGGCAGACAGTTTTAAAGGTTTTAAACAGTTTCATCGTTTGACGTTAAAACAAATCAACAAACCTGCAGCAGTGAGGTTTGTCAGGACAGCAGAAACGAGGAAACGTCTCACACCGACAGACGTTTTGACAGGAAGGGGGGTTCAACATGGCCGACGCTTCTCCAGAGGTAGAAAAAACACTTTAAACCTGTGAAGAAGGTTCTAGCAGCTGAACTGGACTGAAGACTTTCTGCTGTGAAGAAACAAACTGTGATGGTTCCACTTAGCATCAGATCAGCATCAGGTCAGATCAGCATCAGATCAGCATCAGGTCAGCATCAGATCAGCATCAGGTCAGATCAGCATCAGGTCAGCATCAGGTCAGCATCAGATCAGCATCAGATCAGCATCAGGTCAGCATCAGGTCAGCATCAGGTCAGCATCAGATCAGCATCAGGTCAGCATCAGATCAGCATCAGATCAGCATCAGATCAGCATCAGGTCAGCATCAGGTCAGCATCAGGTCAGCATCAGATCAGCATCAGGTCAGCATCAGATCAGCATCAGATCAGCATCAGGTCAGCATCAGATCAGCATCAGATCAGCATCAGATCAGCATCAGGTCAGCATCAGGTCAGCATCAGGTCAGCATCAGATCAGCATCAGGTCAGCATCAGGTCAGCATCAGATCAGCATCAGATCAGCATCAGGTCAGCATCAGATCAGCATCAGATCAGCATCAGATCAGCATCAGGTCAGCATCAGGTCAGCATCAGATCAGCATCAGATCAGCATCAGGTCAGCATCAGATCAGCAGTGTGACACCAGTCTGCCAGGGGGAAACTACCAGAGGAAATGGTGATGTCACCAGTCTAGAGTGATGTCACCGGTCTGGAGTGATGTCACCGGTCTGGAGTGATGTCACCGATCTGAACTGTCAGTCAGATGAGTTCCATGTGCGGTGTCCTCAGCAGGAGGCAGACTGGAGATCAGGTTGTTGGTTTGTTTCATCAGACTGTCTCTAATGATGAGTGTGTGTTTGAAGCCTCGTGTCTGTTTCTACTGAAGAACAGCTGTGTGATGCTGTGTGGTGGAACTGTGGTTCTGCTGCGGGGAACCCAGCGGCATCACAGAACATCTCACTGCTGGTGGAGGAAAGTGTCAACTCACATTAATGTGTTCATGTTGTTCTGCTGGATCACTTCAGAAAAACATTATTATTATTATTATTATTATTATTATTATTAACATTAGAAAAATGATCACTGATGTTGGTTAAAAAACAAAACCAAAAAGAGAGTTTTGGGAATGAAGAAAAGAAAAATGTTCTCACTGAAGGTTTTGTGTTGTTGAACTTCTCCTGGGAGGTTTGAACAGTTTTCAGAGAGCTGAGGGTCAGAAAGTCCCTGAACACACAAACCAACACACAACCTTCCCTTCATGTAGACCGACACTAAACCGTGTTAACGTTCAGCTCAAACCTTTTGTTCCTGAAACTGAAACCAGTTTCTCCACCAGGGAGCGGCTCAGCAGAAGGTTCTGCTGTTCTCCATGCCGGTTCTGCAGGTTCCACCACAGCAGAACAGAACAGGAGACCCCGAGCTTTAGGAGCTGGTCTCTGGACTGTGACTGTAGAGCTTCATCTGTCTGTTTCCTCTAACCACCAGCTGTCTGTCAAACTGTCCACGTTCCTTTGTACAATAAATTAAATGTTTCTGTCTCATCTGCTGTGAAAAGACAAATACAAACCAGACGGTTAGATTTTATTCCTCTGTCTCCGACAGTCAGGAGGTCAAAGGTCGGAGTGTCAGTGGCGTCCTGTGAGGAAAACAAACACAAGAGATTTTCATTTTCTTTACTGTGAGAACAGAAACACTGAACGCTTCTGATTCACTGCAGAAGAAGAAATATTAGTCATGTGACTCACGGTCTGTGATGAAACTACAGACGCCAAACAGACATGAACTGATAGCTAAGGAGTAAATGGCTGTAGCAGGGCATCATGGGAAAATACTGACAGTCAAACTACATAGAGACATGAATGGAGAAATGAATAAAGATAAAAGACAAAATGTCTCAAGCTGCTGCAGGGAAACCACAATGTTTTCATAAGGAGCTGTTCCAATTATTATTATTATTATTATTATTGTAATTATTATTATTTGTCTGTGTAGATTGATTTCAGTCATCCAGGTAGCAGGATGTCAAAGAAAATAAATAAATAAAATAAATCCCTGAACTGAACTGATGAAGCCTCTGGGCTGAGTGGCGAAACTTCAGCTCCTAATTTTAAGTCCATTGGTTTTTATTTTATTTATTTTTGGACAATTATTATAATTAATAATTGTCCAAAAATAAATATATAATATATATATTATATCCTTCTGTCCTTACTGTGGCCGTTTGGTCCAAATCTATCAGAAAACAGTCTCATCCGCACCACTTACACATTTAAACACTTAAATAGTCGAATCAATTTTGCAAATCAAAATATGCAAATCAAGCAATATGCTTTCAAACATGCAGAGACAGATTATTATCCGATCAGTTCAGCTGTCCTGCACTTCCCCAAGAGGATCAATACAGTCTGATCTGATCTGATCTGATCGATACAGCCACACTCAGACTCAGTGGACTGAATTATGTAAAGGACGTGAAGTAACCGGCTGTAAGACCTGCTGTGGACGCCGTAGGGCGGCGGCGTCCCGGCTGTGATGTGGGACTACAGTACCCAGAATGCCGCGGGGCCGCGGAGGTGCGGCTCTACCTGTCCTCACCTGCAGCCGCTCAGCCCGTCCGGAGCTCCGCGGAGAAACTCCTGAGACAAACCAGAGGGAAGGAGGAGGAGAAGAAGAAGAAGAAGAAGAGAAGCAGCAGGTCGAAGCTCCGCTGGATCCGCAGCTCAGTCCGGTCCCGGTTCAGGTTCAGATCAACATGCTGGTCTGAGTCCGGTCCGGTTTCTCCTGACAGACTCTGACCCGCCGCTCCGGGCTGAAGGATTTCTCAATATTTGTCTTGGAAGCAGGAAGTAGCAGCATGGTGAGTCTGGCTCTCAACTCTTTACCAGGAAACAAAATGGATTCTGTGGTTTGCTCAGCAGCTGCTGTGGAAATATAAATGTTTTTAACTTACAGAAATATTCATAAAATCCTGACTGGGTGAAAACCCTCCAGATCCTGCTGCTTCCTCTCAACTTTTCCTTCAACATGCAGCTGGGGTCTGATCTGATCTGGTCTGATCTGATCTGGTCTGGTCTGATCTGATCTGATCTGATCTGGTCTGATCTGGTCTGGTCTGATCTGACTGTTTCTTTCACCTGTCAAGCCAACCCACCCCCCGCCCCCCCAACACACACACACACACACACACACACACACACACACACATTAACCCTCACTGAAAACAAGGAAAAACCTCTTAGATCAGTGGTTCCCAAAGTGTGGTCCGGGGCCCTCTGAGTCTGTGAGTCCGGCTCAGCTCACCTGCTGGATTCTGTCATGTGATTCTGGACCAGAAGTCTCAACAGAATCTCCTCACAGGGTCCGGTCTGTTATATTATCTGTCAGTTTGTGTTGATGATGTGGAACCAGATGCGTCTCTGTGTCTGTGTGTCTGTGAGTCTGTGAGTCTGTGAGTCTGTGTGTCTGTGAGTCTCTGTGTCTGTGAGTCTCTGTGTCTGTGAGTCTGTGTGTCTGTGAGTCTCTGTGTCTGTGAGTCTGTGTGTCTGTGAGTCTGTGTGTCTGTGAGTCTGTGTGTCTGTGAGTCTGTGTGTCTGTGAGTCTCTGTGTCTGTGAGTCTCTGTGTCTGTGAGTCTGTGTGTCTGTGAGTCTCTGTGTCTGTGAGTCTGTGTGTCTGTGAGTCTGTGTGTCTGTGAGTCTGTGTGTCTGTGAGTCTCTGTGTCTGTGAGTCTGTGTGTCTGTGAGTCTCTGTGTCTGTGAGTCTGTGTGTCTGTGAGTCTCTGTGTCTGTGAGTCTCTGTGTCTGTGAGTCTGTGTGTCTGTGAGTCTGTGTGTCTGTGAGTCTGTGAGTCTGTGTGTCTGTGAGTCTGTGTGTCTGTGAGTCTGTGTGTCTGTGAGTCTCTGTGTCTGTGAGTCTGTGTGTCTGTGAGTCTGTGTGTCTGTGAGTCTGTGTGTCTGTGAGTCTCTGTGTCTGTGAGTCTGTGTGTCTGTGAGTCTCTGTGTCTGTGAGTCTGTGAGTCTGTGAGTCTGTGTGTCTGTGGCTCTCTGGTCTCCCTGCTGCTCGGCGTGTCGAGGCGAGTCTGGACCGATCCGCCTCGACACGACCTGCTGCTGACAGGAATGCTGGGAATTCAGCAGGGAGATCTGATGGCCTGAGGACACAGATCTGCTGAACTGGGTTCACCCCCCCCCCCCCCCCCCCCCCCCCACTTCACCCCCCCCACCCCCACTTCACACCAGTCAGTCAGTCAGTCAGACAGACAGACAGACAGACAGACAGACAGTCAGACAGTCAGGCAGTCAGACAGACAGACAGACAGACAGACAGACAGTCAGACAGTCAGACAGACAGGCAGTCAGACAGACAGTCAGACAGACAGGCAGTCAGACAGTCAGACAGTCAGACAGACAGGCAGTCAGCAGGTTTGGTGTCTTGCTCCAGGACTCTTCATCAGGACAACATGGCTGCTGCTGCTGCTGTGGAACCTGCAGCCTGTTGGTTCCAGACGGTTCCTCCTCCTCCTTCCTTCTCTCCAGTCATTTGTTCTGCTGCTGGTTTGGATTCAGCAGTTTGCTCCCTGGTTGTTTTTCTCCAGCGGGTTCTCCTGGTCCGGTTCCCTCTGGTTCAGGTTCTCAGATGGACCACGGCAGCTGTTCTTCCTGACAGACTGCTGGTTCTGCTCATTTGTTTCTACATTTCCAGCTCTAATCCTCTGAGCCACGCCCGACTGAGCCAGCCAGCCTGGGAGAGGCTGCGGTTCCAATGTTCCAGTGTTCCAATGTTCCAATGTTCCAATGTTCCAATGTTCCAATGTTCCAGTGTTCCAGTGTTCCAATGTTCCAATGTTCCAATGTTCCAGTGTTCCAATGTTCCAATGTTCCAATGTTCCAGTGTTCCAATGTTCCAATGTTCCAGTGTTCCAGTGTTCCAGTGTTCCAGTGTTCCAGTGTTCCAGTGTTCCAATGTTCCAATGTTCCAGTGTTCCAATGTTCCAATGTTCCAATGTTCCAATGTTCCAATGTTCCAGTGTTCCAATGTTCCAATGTTCCAGTGTTCCAATGTTCCAGTGTTCCAGTGTTCCAATGTTCCAGTGTTCCAATGTTCCAGTGTTCCAATGTTCCAATGTTTCAATGTTCCAGTGTTCCAATGTTCCAATGTTCCAGTGTTTCAATGTTCCAATGTTCCAATGTTCCAGTGTTCCAATGTTCCAATGTTCCAGTGTTTCAATGTTCCAGTGTTCCAATGTTCCAATGTTCCAGTGTTTCAATGTTCCAATGTTCCAATGTTCCAGTGTTCCAATGTTCCAATGTTCCAGTGTTCCAATGTTCCAGTGTTCCAATGTTCCAATGTTCCAGTGTTCCAATGTTCCAATGTTCCAGTGTTTCAATGTTCCAATGTTCCAATGTTCCAGTGTTTCAATGTTCCAGTGTTTCAATGTTCCAATGTTCCAATGTTCCAGTGTTCCAATGTTCCAGTGTTCCAATGTTCCAATGTTCCAGTGTTCCAATGTTCCAATGTTCCAGT
>NC_136008.1:516346-518846 GCF_048128805.1 Centroberyx gerrardi | reverse complement strand
CTGTCTGTTCTGTCTGTTCTGTCTGTTCTGTTCTGTCTGTTCTGTTCTGTCTGTTCTGTCTGTTCTGTTCTGTCTGTTCTGTCTGTTCTGTCTGTTCTGTCTGTTCTGTTCTGTCTGTTCTGTCTGTTCTGTCTGTTCTGTTCTGTCTGTTCTTCAGTGGAGAGAGTGGAGCAGGTAAAACTGTAGCAGCTAAATACATCATGAGCTACGTGTCCAAAGTGTCTGGAGGAGGAGAGAAAGTCCAGGTGAGCCTCCTGCTCTGCTCCTGCTTCTACTGCTGCTTCTACTGCGGCTTCTACTGCAGCTTCTACTGCAGCTTCTACTGCAGCTTCTACTGCCGCTTCTACTGCAGCTTCTACTGCCGCTTCTACTGCCGCTTCTACTGCCGCTTCTACTGCCGCTTCTACTGCCGCATCTACTGCCGCTTCTACTGCCGCTTCTACTGCCGCTTCTACTGCCGCTTCTACTGCAGCTTCTACTGCCGCTTCTACTGCCGCATCTACTGCAGCTTCTACTGCCGCTTCTACTGCCGCATCTACTGCCGCATCTACTGCCGCATCTACTGCCGCTTCTACTGCCGCTTCTACTGCCGCTTCTACTGCCGCATCTACTGCCGCTTCTACTGCCGCTTCTACTGCCGCTTCTACTGCCGCATCTACTGCCGCTTCTACTGCTGCTTCTACTGCCGCTTCTACTGCCGCTTCTACTGCAGCTAATACTGCTGCTTCTACTGCTGCTGCAGCTAATACTGCTGCTTCTACTGCTGCTTCTACTGCTGCTGCTTCTACCGCCGCTTCTACCGCCGCTAATACCGCCGCTAATACCGCCGCTTCTACTGCCGGTTCTACTGCTGCTACCACTGCTGCTTCTACTGCTGCTTCTACTGCTGCTAATACTGCTGCTTCTACTGCTGCTTCTACTGCTGCTTCTACTGCTGCTAGTAATATAGTAACAGTAGTAATACTGATGCTGTCTTCCTCGGTGGTGTTCAGCATGTGAAAGACATCATCCTGCAGTCCAACCCCCTGCTGGAGGCCTTCGGGAACGCCAAGACCGTCCGCAACAACAACTCCAGCCGCTTCGTGAGTAAAGTCCTCACTGGATCAGAGGTACTGCGGTACTGCGGTACAGCTGTACTGCGGTACTGCTGTACTGCGGTACTGCGGTACTGCTGTACTGCTGTACTGCTGTACTGCTGTACTGCTGTACAGCTGTACTGCGCTACTGCGGTACTGCGGTGCTGTTCCCTGCAGTACTCCAGCGGTAGTAAACTCCGCTCCTCCTCTGCAGGGAAAATACTTTGAGATCCAGTTCAGTCGGGGAGGAGAACCAGACGGAGGGAAGATCTCCAACTTCCTGCTGGAGAAGAGCCGGGTGGTGTCGCAGAACCAGGGGGAGCGCAACTTCCACATCTACTACCAGGTACTGCAGAGTACTACCAGGTACTGCAGAGTACTCTGCAGAGCACTACCAGGTACTGCAGAGTCCTCTGCAGAGTCCTACCAGGTACTGCAGAGTACTACCAGGTACTGCAGAGTCCTACCAGGTACTGCAGAGTACTCTGCAGAGCACTACCAGGTACTGCAGAGTACTCTGCAGAGTACTACCAGGTATTGACACATGTAATACAGGTACTAACACAAAGTATTGATACTGTATCTGTGAGGTACAGCAGCCTGACCCTGTTACATTGTGACCTTTGACCTCTCCAGCTGCTGGACGGAGCGACTGCGGCGCAGAGGGAGAACCTGGGGGTCACGACCCCCGACTACTACTACTACCTCAACCAATCAGGAACCTACACTGTGGAGGACGTCAACGACAAGAAGGACTTCTCTGAGACCATGGTCTGTCTGTCTGTCTGTCTGTCTGTCTGTCTGTCTACCTGTCTGCCTGCCTGCCTGTCTGCCTGTCTGCCTGTCTGCCTGCCTGTCTGCCTGTCTGCCTGTCTGTCTACCTGTCTGTCTGTCTACCTGTCTGTCTGTCTGTCTGTCTGTCTGTCTACCTGTCTGTCTGCCTGTCTGTCTGTCTACCTGTCTGTCTGCCTGTCTGTCTGTCTGTCTGTCTACCTGTCTGCCTGTCTGTCTGTCTGTCTGTCTGTCTGTCTGTCTGTCTACCTGTCTGTCTGTCTGCCTGTCTGTCTGTCTGCCTGTCTGTCTACCTGTCTGCCTGTCTGTCTGTCTGTCTGTCTACCTGTCTGTCTGCCTGTCTGTCTGTCTGTCTGTCTGTCTGTCTACCTGTCTGTCTGTCTGCCTGTCTGTCTGTCTGCCTGTCTGTCTACCTGTCTGCCTGTCTGTCTGTCTGTCTACCTGTCTGTCTACCTGTCTACCTGTCTGTCAGTCTGTCTGCCTGTCTGTCTGTCTACCTGTCTGTCTACCTGTCTACCTGTCTGTCTGTCTGTCTGTCTGTCTGTCTGTCTGTCTGCCTGTCTGCCTGTCTGTCTGTCTGTCTGCCTGTCTGTCTACCTGTCTACCTGTCTGTCTGTCTGCCTGTCTGTCTG
>NC_136008.1:503846-508846 GCF_048128805.1 Centroberyx gerrardi | reverse complement strand
AACTGTATTAAAATAATCACTATACCTGTCATACTGCAGACTCCCTTAGACCTGACAGACTGTAGTCTGCAGTCTGTAGAACCTCAGTGGAGTTCAGGAGGATTCAGGAGAGTCCTGCTCCTCATGCTGCTGAGTCTCTTAAAAGAAGGCAGGAATTTTGTGTTGTTCTCTTTGTGACGACGTATGTAAATGTACCTGACTGTAGATGTTGTAACCCCCCCCCCCCCCCCCCCCCGCCTCCAGAAACAAGCCAACACCCTGGTGCAGACTCTGATGAAGTGCACCCCCCACTACATCCGCTGCATCAAGCCCAACGAGACGAAGCGTCCGCGGGACTGGGAGGAGAACCGGGTGCGGCACCAGGTGGAGTACCTGGGCCTTCGGGAGAACATCCGGGTCCGCCGCGCCGGATACGCCTACCGCCGCGTCTTCAACAAGTTCCTGCACAGGTCAGAGGCTCAGCCATGAAGACAGCTAACAGTGAGGAGGTCAAGGTCAGGTCAAAGGTCAAGGCCTTCAGCGACCACAGAACGACATTTGAGAAGACAGATGAGTGTAGTTGTAGATGAAGTAGAGTTATGATTTCCCTTCTTTACTGTGTGTCTTCATGTTGAAGATTAGACTGTGTGTGTGTGTGTGTGTGTGTGTGTGTGTGTGTGTATGTGCGTGCAGGTATGCCATCCTGACCCGGGAGACGTGGCCTCGGTGGGGGGGGGAGGAGCGGCAGGGGGTTCTGCACCTCCTCAATTCCGTCAACATGGACAGCGATCAGTTCCAGCTGGGCAGAACAAAGATCTTCATCAAGGCTCCGGAGTCGGTACGAACAAAACTTTATTTACAACACAGGAGGTACAAAACTATACAACTTTATTTATCATAAAGTTGTTGTCTCCGTGTTATCTCCATGTTGTCTCTTGTTGTCTCTATATTGTCTCATGTTGTCTCTGTGTTGTCTCATGTTGTCTCTTGTTGTCTCTGTGTTGTCTCATGTTGTCTCTTGTTGTCTCCATGTTGTCTCATGTTGTCTCATGTTGTCTCTTGTTGTCTCCGTGTTGTCTCATGTTGTCTCATGTTGTCTCATGTTGTCTCATGTTGTCTCTATATTGTCTCTATATTGTCTCATGTTGTCTCATGTTGTCTCTATATTGTCTCTGTGTTGTCTCATGTTGTCTCATGTTGTCTCATGTTGTCTCTATATTGTCTCTATATTGTCTCATGTTGTCTCATGTTGTCTCATGTTGTCTCTATATTGTCTCTGTGTTGTCTCATGTTGTCTCATGTTGTCTCATGTTGTCTCATGTTGTCTCTATATTGTCTCTGTGTTGTCTCATGTTGTCTCATGTTGTCTCATGTTGTCTCTATATTGTCTCTGTGTTGTCTCATGTTGTCTCATGTTGTCTCTATATTGTCTCTGTGTTGTCTCATGTTGTCTCATGTTGTCTCTATATTGTCTCTGTGTTGTCTCATGTTGTCTCATGTTGTCTCTATATTGTCTCTGTGTTGTCTCATGTTGTCTCCGTGTTGTCTCATGTTGTCTCTGTGTTGTCTCATGTTGTCTCATGTTGTCTCTGTGTTGTCTCATGTTGTCTCCGTGTTGTCTCTGTGTTGTCTCATGTTGTCTCATGTTGTCTCATGTTGTCTCTGTGTTGTCTCATGTTGTCTCCGTGTTGTCTCTGTGTTGTCTCATGTTGTCTCATGTTGTCTCATGTTGTCTCATGTTGTCTCTATATTGTCTCTGTGTTGTCTCATGTTGTCTCCATGTTGTCTCCGTGTTGTCTTTATATTGTCTCATGTTGTCTCATGTTGTCTCCATGTTGTCTTTATATTGTCTCATGTTGTCTCATGTTGTCTCCGTGTTGTCTCCATGTTGTCTCATGTTGTCTCATGTTGTCTCATGTTGTCTCCGTGTTGTCTCCGTGTTGTCTCATGTTGTCTCCATGTTGTCTCCATGTTGTCTCATGTTGTCTCATGTTGTCTCATGTTGTCTCCGTGTTGTCTCATGTTGTCTCATGTTGTCTCCATGTTGTCTCCATGTTGTCTCTATGTTGTCTCCATGTTGTCTCATGTTGTCTCCGTGTTGTCTCATGTTGTCTCATGTTGTCTCCGTGTTGTCTCATGTTGTCTCCGTGTTGTCTCATGTTGTCTCCGTGTTGTCTCATGTTGTCTCATGTTGTCTCATGTTGTCTCCATGTTGTCTCCATGTTGTCTCATGTTGTCTCCGTGTTGTCTCATGTTGTCTCATGTTGTCTCCGTGTTGTCTCATGTTGTCTCATGTTGTCTCCATGTTGTCTCATGTTGTCTCCGTGTTGTCTCATGTTGTCTCATGTTGTCTCCATGTTGTCTCCATGTTGTCTCATGTTGTCTCATGTTGTCTCCGTGTTGTCTCATGTTGTCTCATGTTGTCTCCGTGTTGTCTCATGTTGTCTCCATGTTGTCTCCATGTTGTCTCATGTTGTCTCATGTTGTCTCCGTGTTGTCTCATGTTGTCTCATGTTGTCTCCGTGTTGTCTCATGTTGTCTCCGTGTTGTCTCATGTTGTCTCATGTTGTCTCCATGTTGTCTCCATGTTGTCTCATGTTGTCTCCGTGTTGTCTCATGTTGTCTCATGTTGTCTCCATGTTGTCTCCATGTTGTCTCATGTTGTCTCATGTTGTCTCCGTGTTGTCTCATGTTGTCTCATGTTGTCTCCATGTTGTCTCCATGTTGTCTCATGTTGTCTCATGTTGTCTCCGTGTTGTCTCATGTTGTCTCATGTTGTCTCCGTGTTGTCTCATGTTGTCTCCGTGTTGTCTCATGTTGTCTCATGTTGTCTCCATGTTGTCTCCATGTTGTCTCATGTTGTCTCCGTGTTGTCTCATGTTGTCTCATGTTGTCTCCATGTTGTCTCCATGTTGTCTCATGTTGTCTCATGTTGTCTCCATGTTGTCTCCATGTTGTCTCATGTTGTCTCCGTGTTGTCTCATGTTGTCTCATGTTGTCTCCATGTTGTCTCCATGTTGTCTCATGTTGTCTCATGTTGTCTCCGTGTTGTCTCATGTTGTCTCATGTTGTCTCATGTTGTCTCCGTGTTGTCTCATGTTGTCTCATGTTGTCTCCGTGTTGTCTCATGTTGTCTCATGTTGTCTCCGTGTTGTCTCATGTTGTCTCCGTGTTGTCTCATGTTGTCTCATGTTGTCTCCATGTTGTCTCATGTTGTCTCCGTGTTGTCTCATGTTGTCTCATGTTGTCTCCGTGTTGCAGCTCTTCCTGCTGGAGGAGATGAGGGAGAGGAAGTATAATGGTTACGCCCGTGTCATCCAGAAGGCCTGGAGGAAACACATCGCCGTCCGCAAGTACGTCAAGATGAGGGAGGAAGGTAAGATCATCTTCATCAAACTGTGAAGCTAAAGCTTCAGATGATCAGCCATCTGCTGTTTGCTCACTGTGAGGAGAGCAGGAAGTGCAGGGCGAAGCGCGGTGCCGTCATCAAGAAGAGCGCAAGCTAGCAGGAAGGCAGAGAATATAATCCAGCACAGATCCTGTTCAGTTCTCTGCACTGAAGCACTGCGACACGCTTCAATTACCTAATTCCACTAACGTTACTTAAACACCACATGGTAATAACGTTACCTACCGTTAAAGTTTGTAGGGCAGCAGAAGAAGAGTTATCAGTTTCTGTTTCCGTCCTGTTACTAACAGCAGAGTCTGCAGCAGAGTGAGGAAGGTTACGTTTCACTTTAGTTTTCACAGCAGGAGACTCTGGACTGAGTTCAGTCTGCTGGTCTGCTGTCTGCTGGTCTGCTGTCTGCTTCTCACATGACAGACAGGATGTGATGTCACATCAGAGATCGATTCATATACATTTCTCTACATTGACTGTGGAATCCTGTATATTTACTCAGCATAGCAGTGACATCACCGCTCTGTGGGAATGAATTTACTGTTTTCATCTTTAACACTCACAGTCTCACAGTTCTAGAGCCGGCGAGGACTCAGTGTCCTGGTCTCTGGTCTCAGTGGATCACATGATGATGATCTGGTGACACAGTTCTGCTTCTGAACTGATGAGAACAACACGTGAAAAAAAAACTGACAAAATGAGGCATGAAACATTTTCAGGAATATTATTTGAACATGTCAGTTTTGACATTACCATTCATGAACATTAATTGGATTATATAATGCGATTCTGCAGACACGAGCCGTATGCTGATATTTATTGATTTCTAAAAAATGTATAACCATGTGGCCCAGCGCTAAGTTTTACACATTGATACCGGCAGTACAGCCACAGTGCTGCTGGTGATCCTGCCTCATCAGTATTCATGGTGTGTGTGTGTGTGTGTGTGTGTGTGTGTGTGTGTGTGGCGTCCAGCCTCGGACATCCTGCTGAACAGGAAGGAGCGTAGGAGGAACAGCCTGAACAGGAACTTCGTGGGGGACTACATCGGAACAGAAAACCACCCGGAGATCCGGCAGTTCGTCGGCCGCAGAGAGAGGATCGACTTCGCCGACGTGGTGGTGAAGTACGACCGCAGGTTCAGGGTGAGACCGCTCGACTGTCCGGACCTGGTCGGCTCTTCGTTTCTACACTAGATACTAGATTGATAACAGAGGGATAACAGATGATATACAGGAGATAACAGGTGATCGTGGTATTATTTATAGTGAATTAAGTTGTAGTGAAAACTTTTCCTCATGTTGTTGGAGGCCCATGGAGCCCCTCAGGACCGCTGCAGGTCCCTGAACCGCAGTTTGAGAACCAGAGGACTTCTTTTTCTCTGTTTTCAAAGGAAACGAGGCGCTGCTGTTCTCCTGCAGAGTTTAACAGTTATTACTTTAACAGTTATTACTTTAACAGTTATTACTTTAACAGTTATTACTTTAACAGTTATTACTTTAACAGTTATTAATGTTAAATATGTTTCAGCTGTTCTGAGCTTCAACAGAACAGAACAGCTAGAGAGAGAACAAGTTTCAATACAACACCTTCTGTCTCTCTCTCTCTGTCTCTCTGTCTC
>NC_136008.1:487511-503646 GCF_048128805.1 Centroberyx gerrardi | reverse complement strand
GTTACTGCTACTACTACTACTGCTGCTAACTAATAATAATAATAATAATAACAATAACAGTATTATTACTACTGCTACTACTAGTCTTTTCTGTTGCCCCCTCCACAGGGAGGTCAGAGGTCAGAGGTCAGTGTCTCTCTCTGTCTTGTCTGTAGATGCGTCTGGTTGGTGGTTCGGCCGTCTGCGAGGCAGAGAGGGGATGTTCCCCGGGAACTACGTGGAGAAGATCTAGACTGCTGCAGGGGTCAGGGGTCACTGCAGGGGTCAGGGGTCACTGCAGGGGTCAGGGGTCACTGCAGGGTCAGGGGTCACTGCAGGGGTCAGGGGTCACTGCAGGGTCAGGGGTCACTGCAGGGGTCAGGGGTCACTGCAGGGTCAGGGGTCACTGCAGGGTCAGGGGTCACTGCAGGGGTCAGGGGTCACCAGAGGTTTTGAAACATCAGTCTCAGAGTCTCATCAGAGCAGTAAGGAGGTCAGACGCTGCGTTCAGAGACGTCAGAAAGTCAGGAATTCCAATTTCTTACCAGGAAAAGAGCGATGGATCATCAAAATAAAGTCAAAACCTCGGTCATGTGTCTGATCTGCAGCTGCGAAACGGTTCAACAAACATTTGAATGTCGGCCTAAAGATGGGGCTAACTAGCCAGCTAACGTTGCTACATATCATTACATAACATTATGGAACAGGATTTCATGTTGGACTCATCTTGTTTCTTCTGGTTTTCCTGAGCTGAGCTGAACAGGATTGTTATTAAAAAGCTGAACCGTCCCTTTAATGTCACACAGCTGATTTCCTCTCTGCTCTGATCCTCCACTGGCTCCACCCCTCTGATGCAGAATCACATGATTGTATATAAACAGGAAAAAAAAGAAATAAAATATACAAATGTCAAAAAATATAATTTCTGCAATATGATTGTAGAAAATGAACAAGTATCTTTTTGTCTAATGTTTCTCAGAACAATATGATGTTTTCTAATGATGAGAAAATACTAAACAGACTTTATAGAAAATGTCTATTTTATAAGATTTCTATTGTTGGTGTTTTATAGACGATCTGAAATGAACATGAATGTTGTTTTAGCTGAAGATCCAACAGACTGGAACAGCCAATAAACTCACATTTCATTCAAAACCTGTGTGTGTGTGTGTGTGTGTGTGTGTGTGTGTGTGTGTGTGTGTGTGTGTGTGTGTCACAGTTTATGTTGTGTGTGTACAGTGTGTTTGCTCTGCCTCTCTGTAGGGAACAAAATACTTGGCAATATTTCTAGAATCAACATTTCAAAGAATATGGGTTAGGGTTGAAGATTTAAAGAAATAAAAATGAAATAAACTTTTGACAGGAGTTTAAATTGATCTTCAGCAGATTTCTCTCTGAACTGAAGAGGAGGAAATCAGTGTGAAGCAAAATCCTCCAGAGAAAAGATCCGAGATCAGAAATGATCCGGTGTGAACCGGTTCAGCTGCTCTGCCGCTGCCGCCCGGTGGGCAGCAGAGACCAGACCGGTGGTGGAACAGTAGAACAGAATAGAACAGAATAGAAGATTGTAAAGTGAGATTAAGGATAAAAACAGTTTGGCCTGCAGAAGAACAACATCTGAGTCCTGCACAGAACATTTGTGATCTTTTTTATTTATTTATTTATTACATTTTTAGTTTAATGCACACTGAATTCCTGGCGGAGTCTCTCTCTCTCTCTCTCTCTATCTCTCTCTCTCTCTCTCTCTCTCTATCTCTCTCTCTCTCTCTCTCTCTCTCTCTCTCTCTCTCTCAATTTTCAATTCAATTCAAGGTGCTTTATTGGCATGTCAGTTCACAAACAAACAATATTGCCAAAGCATGTAACAAGAGATTAATCATCAATTAAATTATTAAGTAACAAAAATAAATAAATAAATAAATAATAATAAAAAATTTTTTTAAATAACAGATAATAATAATAATAATAATAATAATAATAATAATCTCTCTATCTCTCTCTCTCACACACACACACACGAGTTCAAGAAAGAAATCAAGACACTACATTACCCAGAGTTCCATTCGTCCAGTGGTCATGCTGCCTTCATTGCTGGTGGAAATATCTTATTTACCACAGTCAGAGCTTGTGTTCTTTATCGATCTGTTCAGATTTCTGTATGTTAATATTTTATAAAAGTTACCGGATGGTTAGTGATGTGTTTGGAACATGGAAATACTGCCGTTATTTCCAACCGAAAGCACCTGAACGCAACAGCTGGTCGTTTTACGAGCTCGCGGCAGACATTAAGCGCAGCGTGACCCATAACACTACATTACCCATAATCCCCTCAGTGTGCGGAAACGCATGACCGGCTGACAGCTGCACGGTGCCGCTGTTAGCTCCCGTTAACCGGTCGGTTCACAGGTTAGCTAGCAGGTTAGCTAGCAGGTTAGCTAGCTGTTAGCCTGGTTGTGTTGCTAACAGCAGAGACATGGAGGACTTCCTGTCCCGCTGCCGCCAAGCCGTGCAGGTAAACACCTGCTGGGTGTGTGTGTGTGTGTGTGTGTGTGTGTGTGTGTGTGTGTGTGTGTGTGTGAGAGAGAGGGAGAGAGAGAGAGAGAGACAGAGAGAGGGAGAGAGAGAGAGAGAGAGAGAGAGAGAGACTTTGTTTCCAGCCGTTTCTGTCCCTCTGGTCGAGCCGCTCGCGGACAGTTTGTGTTTGGATCAGTTTGACAGAATGTTCCTGTCCTCTAGCTCACTGGTTCTCAAAGTGGGGTCCGGGGACCCCCAGGGGTCCTTGAGGGGGTTCCAGGGGGTCCCCAGCAAAAAGGGGAATAATTTATTTTCACTATAATTCCATCCATAAGTAACACAATGACAGAATGAATGACTATTTTGGTCATGGGTTTCATACACTTTCTGTAATAAAACATCTAAAAGCAAAAATCTTATCAGATGGGGGTCCGTGGTCTAATTTGTGTCAGTTTAGGGGTCCTTGATGTGAAAAAGTTTGAGAACCACTGCTCTAGCTGACCTGGAGTCAGTCTCTCTGCCCCGGGTCTGTTAGAAGGTTCAGGTCAGTTTGACAGGATGTTCCTGTCCTCTAGCTGACCTGGAGTCAGTCTCTCTGCCCCGGGTCTGTTAGGAGGTTCAGGTCTTTAAAGCAGTGATTCACGTCATGTTCATGTTTGACTGAACAGCGTCGAGCTGGACAGAATTATACAGTAACACTTCCTTTTCAAAATAAAAGTTTTCAGGTCAATTTTGTTTTTTAAAAATCTTTCTGGACAATGAAAACCTTCCGGTCAGACATTTCAAAATAAAAGCCGTTGATGTTTCCTAATTGCCATAATATATTTGAACAGGAATCTGTAATGAATGGAAGTTTTTTCATTCTTCCTCTTCTTATTATTATTGCAGTCATCCTCCTGGTTTCAGTGGAGAGTTTTAGTGTCCCATGATGCTCTAAATGTTTCAGAGGTTTTTCCACCTGACAAGAATGAAATTCAGGAGGAAACACTGAATACTGGGAATTTATTTTGCATGAAAATTAAATTGACAGATATTGAACATCGGCACAAACTATCGTTTCTCAGCAGCTTCAGTATCAGTGAGTGTTAGTTGAGGTTCTGAGTTGAAGCCGGTCTGAACGGTCCGTCCCGCTCTTCCCTCCCCAGGCGGACGCAGCTGAAGCCGGTCCGGGGTTCCATGTTGTTCTGGGGAACGAGGCGTGCGACGTCGACTCCATGGTGTCCGCTCTGGCCTATGCTTACTTCCTGTTCAAGGTCAGCCACCGTCCAATCAGCTCACACCTCTCATCCAATCAGCTCTCACCTCTCATCCAATCAGCTCTCACCTCATCCAGTCAGTTGATGAGCTGAAATGTTTTCCTGTTCTTCCTGTATTGGTTTCCTCAGACACACGGTACAACACACCAACAGCTGAACAATCAGATTAAGGTGACATTTGGACTAAAGTGTTTACATGGATCACAGTCATGTGATTTCCCCGCTAACCAGGTTACAAGGAGTTAACTGATCCGAGCCGAGCCGAGCCGAGCCGATCCGATCTGATCTGATCTCTCATCCCATCTAAATCTAAATGTGCTGTTGCTCCTGTTAGTCCAGTTTCTTTCCACCCAATCACTGCAGTCCTACTGAGCACGCTCAGTGCCGTCAGCTCACACAGCTCTGCGCTCTCTCTCTCTCTCTCTCTCTCTCTCTCTCTCTCTCTCTCTCTCTCTCTCTCTCTCAGACTGTACAGAGTGAGATGCTCGCTCTCCCAGTGTTGAACATCTGTCAGTCAGAGTTCGTGTTGCGTTCGGACAGCGTCTTCCTGCTGCGACAGACCGGTTTATCAGCTGATCTGCTGCTGTTCAGAGACCAGCTGGACCTGCTGCACCTGCAGCGAGCCGGCCGCCTGCGGCTGACACTGGTCGACCACAACGTCCTGCCCAGGTAGCCACACCCACCAGCCAGGTAGCCACAACGTCCTGTCCAGGTAGCCACACCCACCAGCCAGGTAGCCACAACGTCCTGTCCAGGTAGCCACACCCACCAGCCAGGTAGCCACAACGTCCTGCCCAGGTAGCCACACCCACCAGCCAGGTAGCCACACCCACCAGCCAGGTAGCCACAATGTTCTGCCCAGGTAGCCACACCCACCAGCCAGGTAGCCACAACGTCCTGTCCAGGTAGCCACAACGTCCTGTCCAGGTAGCCACACCCACCAGCCAGGTAGCCACAATGTCCTGTCCAGGTAGCCACACCCACCAGCCAGGTAGCCACAACGTCCTGTCCAGGTAGCCACAACGTCCTGTCCAGGTAGCCACACCCACCAGCCAGGTAGCCACAACGTCCTGCCCAGGTAGCCACACCCACCAGCCAGGTAGTCACAACGTCCTGTCCAGGTAGCCACACCCACCAGCCAGGTAGCCACAACGTCCTGTCCAGGTAGCCACAACATCCTGTCCAGGTAGCCACACCCACCAGCCAGGTAGCCACAACGTCCTGCCCAGGTAGCCACACCCACCAGCCAGGTAGCCACAATGTTCTGCCCAGGTAGCCACACCCACCAGCCAGGTAGCCACAACGTCCTGTCCAGGTAGCCACAACGTCCTGTCCAGGTAGCCACACCCACCAGCCAGGTAGCCACAACATCCTGTCCAGGTAGCCACACCCACCAGCCAGGTAGCCACAACGTCCTGTCCAGGTAGCCACACCCACCAGCCAGGTAGCCACAGTGTCGTGCCCAGGTAGCCACACCCACCAGCCAGGTAGCCGCAACGTCCTGCCCAGGTAGCCACGCCCACCAGCCAGGAAGCCACAATGTCCTGCCCAGGTAGCCACACCCACCAGCCAGGTAGCCAGAACATGCTTCCCAAGTAGCCATGGCTACCAGCCAGGTAGCCGCAACGTCCTGCCCAGGTAGCCACGCCCACCAGCCAGGAAGCCACAATGTCCTGCCCAGGTAGCCACACCCACCAGCCAGGTAGCCAGAACATGCTTCCCAAGTAGCCATGGCTACCAGCTAGGTGGCCACAGCGACCTGCCTGGTAGCCACGCACCCTCCAGCTGCTCTGTGATGACATCAGAGGCTGGACTGTCTGACCAGCCTGTTTGTTCCCTGCAGTGCAGACGCTGGCCTGGAGGGGGCGGTGGTGGAGGTGATCGACCATCACCTCCTGGAGAGAGAGCCCTCCTCCTCCTGTCCTGTTACCGTGGAGACGGTGGGATCCTGTGCTACCTTGGTAACGGAGCGCATCGTCCAGAAAGCTCCGGACATCCTGGACCAGCAGCTGGCTCAGCTGCTGTACGGTAAAATATATTTATACTGTACATATATATATATATATATATGTAGGTATGTATGTAACCCTAACCCTAACCCTGTATATGTATATACTGTATATACAGCATTTGTGTTAAATCAAGCTTTTCTGTAAAGCTCTTTGTAATCTCTGCTTTTAAATAAGTGACATTACAGTTTATAGATTCTTATTTTAAAAAGTCACATGGCCTCATGTAATTGAAACCATCTGGAGGCTGCTAACACTGCAGTGTGTGTGTGTGTGTGTGTGTGTGTGTGTGTGTGTGTGCAGCCACCATCCTGCTGGACTGTGTGAACATGGCTCCTGCAGCAGGGAAAGTGACTCCTAAAGACAGTCAGTATGTTGCAGTGCTGGAGGAGCGTTTCCCCGCTCTGCCACAGAGGGGCGCTCTGTTCGCCGCGCTGCAGGCCGCCAAGTTCGACGTGTCAGGTGACTCACCGTCGTTCAAGCAGCTTTAATTCAATTCAAAAAACTTTATTTGTTCCTGAGGGTCAGTTTCCTAGGCAGGCACAGCAAAGACAAAACATCCAGTGACAAACACACAGAAGGGGCCGACATATACATATACATATATACTGTATATATATATATATATATATATATATATATAGATATTTACATATATATGTACAGTACTGTGCAAAAGTCTTAGGCACCCTAGATTTTTTATATCAATTTTGATCTTAGATGTTTATTTATTTGTTTTCTGCATTAGTGTCAGTAGACTGCTCTTTATAGTACATTTTTTGATATTTAAAAACTTTTCATTTCATTATATTTGAAAGCATCTTCGCTTGACAGATTTTTTTTGCTAAGACTTTTGCACAGTACTGTGTGTATATATATATATATATATATATATATATATATGTATATATATATATAGAGAGAGTATATGTATATAACTTTATATTACGATACTTCAAATTAAACCAGCTGAATGGCAAAAGTCGATAAAATGTACTAAATATCACAAAATGCTTATATATATATATAATATTTAGTAGTATTTATCACAGTATTTGTACCCAGGTCTGACCACAGAGCAGATGCTGTAGTTTTGTAGTATTTATTGCAGTATTTAGTAGTATTTATCACAGTATTTGTCCCCAGGTCTGACCACAGAGCAGATGCTGTAGTTTTGTAGTATTTATTGCAGTATTTAGTAGTATTTATCACAGTATTTGTCCCCAGGTCTGAGCACAGAGCAGATGCTGTAGTTTTGTAGTATTTATTGCAGTATTTAGTAGTATTTATCACAGTATTTGTACCCAGGTCTGAGCACAGAGCAGATGCTGTAGTTTTGTAGTATTTATTGCAGTATTTAGTAGTATTTATCACAGTATTTGTACCCAGGTCTGAGCACAGAGCAGATGCTGTAGTTTTGTAGTATTTATTGCAGTATTTAGTAGTATTTATCACAGTATTTGTACCCAGGTCTGAGCACAGAGCAGATGCTGTAGTTTTGTAGTATTTATTGCAGTATTTAGTAGTATTTATCACAGTATTTGTACCCAGGTCTGAGCACAGAGCAGATGCTGCTGAAGGACATGAAGACGGTGTCAGGAGAGCTGAGCCTGGCCGTGTCGGTCCTGTACTGCACACTGGAGGTGAGGACGACTGCAGTACTGCAGTACTACACAGTACTACATGATATTACACAGTACTGCATGATACTACACAGTACTGCACAGTTCCATACAGTACTGCACAATAATGCACAGTACAATACCACAGAACACTAGCATAGCATTAAACTACCACATAATAATACTACTGCTATTATAATACTACATATTACCAGATAATACTACATTATATTGCAACACAATACTGCGACATAATACCTCGAAATACTACTGTACTACCACATAATACTGCCTTATAATATTACCACAACATACTATTTCAGCATTATAACACATAATACATAATACCACATAAAATCACGTAATACTACTACAGGAGGAGAGAGAGAGAGAGACAGGAGAGAAGAGAGAGACAGGAGAGAAGAGAGAGAGACAGGAGGAGAGAGAGAGAGACAGGAGGGAAGAGAGAGAGAGACAGGAGAGAAGAGAGAGAGACAGGAGAGAAGAGAGAGAGACAGGAGGGAAGAGAGAGAGAGACAGGAGAGAAGAGAGAGAGACAGGAGGAGAGAGAGAGAGACAGGAGGGAAGAGAGAGAGAGACAGGAGAGAAGAGAGAGACAGGAGAGAAGAGAGAGACAGGAGGGAAGAGAGAGACAGGAGGGAAGAGAGACAGGAGGAGAGAGAGAGACAGGAGAGAAGAGAGAGAGACAGGAGAGAAGAGAGAGACAGGAGGAGAGAGAGAGAGACAGGAGGGGAGAGAGAGGAGGAGAGAGAGAGACAGGAGGGGAGAGAGAGAGACAGGAGGGAAGAGAGAGACAGGAGGGGAGAGAGAGACAGGAGGAGAGAGAGACAGGAGGGAAGAGAGAGAGACAGGAGGAGAGAGAGAGACAGGAGAGAAGAGAGAGAGACAGGAGGAGAGAGAGAGACAGGAGAGAAGAGAGAGACAGGAGGGGAGAGAGAGAGACAGGAGGAGAGAGAGACAGGAGAGAAGAGAGAGACAGGAGGGAAGAGAGAGACAGGAGGAGAGAGAGAGACAGGAGAGAAGAGAGAGAGACAGGAGGAGAGAGAGAGAGACAGGAGAGAAGAGAGAGACAGGAGGGAAGAGAGAGACAGGAGGGGAGAGAGAGGAGGAGAGAGAGAGACAGGAGGGGAGAGAGAGAGATGAGAGAAGAGAGAGAGACAGGAGGAGAGAGAGAGAGACAGGAGAGAAGAGAGAGACAGGAGGGAAGAGAGAGAGACAGGAGGAGAGAGAGAGAGACAGGAGAGAAGAGAGAGACAGGAGGGAAGAGAGAGACAGGAGGGAAGAGAGAGACAGGAGGAGAGAGAGAGACAGGAGAGAAGAGAGAGAGACAGGAGAGAAGAGAGAGACAGGAGGAGAGAGAGAGACAGGAGGGGAGAGAGAGGAGGAGAGAGAGAGACAGGAGGGGAGAGAGAGGAGGAGAGAGAGAGACAGGAGGAGAGAGAGAGACAGGAGGGGAGAGAGAGACATGAGAGAAGAGAGAGACAGGAGAGAAGAGAGAGACAGGAGGGAAGAGAGAGACAGGAGGGAAGAGAGAGACAGGAGGAGAGAGAGAGACAGGAGAGAAGAGAGAGAGACAGGAGAGAAGAGAGAGACAGGAGGGAAGAGAGAGAGACAGGAGGAGAGAGAGAGAGACAGGAGAGAAGAGAGAGACAGGAGGGAAGAGAGAGACAGGAGGGAAGAGAGAGACAGGAGGAGAGAGAGAGACAGGAGAGAAGAGAGAGAGACAGGAGAGAAGAGAGAGACAGGAGGAGAGAGAGAGACAGGAGGGGAGAGAGAGGAGGAGAGAGAGAGACAGGAGGGGAGAGAGAGAGACAGGAGGAGAGAGAGAGAGACAGGAGAGAAGAGAGAGACAGGAGGGAAGAGAGAGACAGGAGGGAAGAGAGAGACAGGAGGAGAGAGAGAGACAGGAGAGAAGAGAGAGAGACAGGAGAGAAGAGAGAGACAGGAGGAGAGAGAGAGACAGGAGGGGAGAGAGAGACAGGAGAGAAGAGAGAGACAGGAGGAGAGAGAGAGAGAGGAGGAGAGAGAGAGACAGGAGGGGAGAGAGAGGAGGAGAGAGAGAGACAGGAGGGGAGAGAGAGACAGGAGGGAAGAGAGAGACAGGAGGAGAGAGAGAGACAGGAGAGAAGAGAGAGAGACAGGAGAGAAGAGAGAGACAGGAGGAGAGAGAGAGAGAGGAGGAGAGAGAGAGACAGGAGGGGAGAGAGAGGAGGAGAGAGAGAGACAGGAGGAGAGAGAGAGA
This sequence comes from Centroberyx gerrardi, assembly GCF_048128805.1. Lineage (NCBI taxonomy): Eukaryota > Metazoa > Chordata > Actinopteri > Beryciformes > Berycidae > Centroberyx > Centroberyx gerrardi. The sequence continues at coordinate 494,003 of NC_136008.1, read as the reverse complement.
CAGGAGGGGAGAGAGAGACATGAGAGAAGAGAGAGACAGGAGAGAAGAGAGAGACAGGAGGGAAGAGAGAGACAGGAGGGAAGAGAGAGACAGGAGGAGAGAGAGAGACAGGAGAGAAGAGAGAGAGACAGGAGAGAAGAGAGAGACAGGAGGGAAGAGAGAGACAGGAGGGAAGAGAGAGACAGGAGGAGAGAGAGAGACAGGAGGGGAGAGAGAGACAGGAGGAGAGAGAGAGACAGGAGGGGAGAGAGAGGAGGAGAGAGAGAGACAGGAGGAGAGAGAGAGACAGGAGGGGAGAGAGAGACATGAGAGAAGAGAGAGACATAAGAGAAGAGAGAGACAGGAGGGGAGAGAGAGAGACAGGAGGGAAGAGAGAGACAGGAGGAGAGAGAGAGACAGGAGAGAAGAGAGAGAGACAGGAGAGAAGAGAGAGACAAGAGGGGAGAGAGAGGCAGGAGGGGAGAGAGAGAGACAGGAGGGGAGAGAGAGACAGGAGGGGAGAGAGAGACAGGAGGAGAGAGAGAGACAGGAGAGAAGAGAGAGACAGGAGGGAAGAGAGAGACAGGAGGAGAGAGAGAGACAGGAGAGAAGAGAGAGAGACAGGAGAGAAGAGAGAGACAGGAGGAGAGAGAGAGGCAGGAGGGGAGAGAGAGGAGGAGAGAGAGAGACAGGAGGGGAGAGAGAGGAGGAGAGAGAGAGACAGGAGGGGAGAGAGAGACAGGAGGAGAGAGAGAGACAGGAGGGGAGAGAGAGGAGGAGAGAGAGAGACAGGAGGGGAGAGAGAGAGACAGGAGAGAAGAGAGAGACAGGAGGGGAGAGAGAGGAGGAGAGAGAGAGAGACAAGAGGGGAGAGAGAGATATGAGAGAAGAGAGAGACAAGAGGGGAGAGAGAGGCAGGAGGGGAGAGAGAGAGACAGGAGGGAAGAGAGAGACAGGAGGGGAGAGAGAGACAGGAGGAGAGAGAGAGACAGGAGGGAAGAGAGAGAGACAGGAGGAGAGAGAGAGACAGGAGAGAAGAGAGAGAGACAGGAGGGAAGAGAGAGAGACAGGAGGAGAGAGAGAGACAGGAGAGAAGAGAGAGAGACAGGAGGGGAGAGAGAGGAGGAGAGAGAGAGAGAGGAGGGGAGAGAGAGATGAGAGAAGAGAGAGACAAGAGGGGAGAGAGAGAGAGAGAGAGACAGGAGGAGAGAGAGAGACAGGAGAGAAGAGAGAGACAAGAGGGGAGAGAGAGGCAGGAGGGGAGAGAGAGAGACAGGAAGGGAGAGAGAGACAGGAGGGGAGAGAGAGACAGGAGAGAAGAGAGAGACATGAGAGAAGAGAGAGACAAGAGGGGAGAGAGAGGCAGGAGGGGAGAGAGAGAGACAGGAGGGAAGAGAGAGACAGGAGGGGAGAGAGAGACAGGAGGAGAGAGAGAGACAGGAGGGAAGAGAGAGAGACAGGAGGAGAGAGAGAGACAGGAGAGAAGAGAGAGAGACAGGAGGAGAGAGAGAGACAGGAGAGAAGAGAGAGAGACAGGAGGAGAGAGAGAGAGACAGGAGAGAAGAGAGAGACAGGAGGGAAGAGAGAGACAGGAGGAGAGAGAGAGACAGGAGAGAAGAGAGAGAGACAGGAGAGAAGAGAGAGACAGGAGGAGAGAGAGAGACAGGAGGGGAGAGAGAGGAGGAGAGAGAGAGACAGGAGGGGAGAGAGAGGAGGAGAGAGAGAGACAGGAGGGGAGAGAGAGACAGGAGGAGAGAGAGAGACAGGAGGGGAGAGAGAGGAGGAGAGAGAGAGACAGGAGGGAAGAGAGAGAGACAGGAGGAGAGAGAGAGACAGGAGAGAAGAGAGAGACAGGAGGGGAGAGAGAGGAGGAGAGAGAGAGAGACAAGAGGGGAGAGAGAGACAAGAGGGGAGAGAGAGGCAGGAGGGGAGAGAGAGAGACAGGAGGGAAGAGAGAGACAGGAGGGGAGAGAGAGACAGGAGGAGAGAGAGAGACAGGAGGGGAGAGAGAGAGACAGGAGGGGAGAGAGAGGAGGAGAGAGAGAGAGAGGAGGGGAGAGAGAGATGAGAGAAGAGAGAGACAAGAGGGGAGAGAGAGAGAGAGAGACAGGAGGAGAGAGAGAGACAGGAGAGAAGAGAGAGAGACAGGAGGGGAGAGAGAGGAGGAGAGAGAGAGAGAGGAGGGGAGAGAGAGATGAGAGAAGAGAGAGACAAGAGGGGAGAGAGAGAGAGAGAGACAGGAGGAGAGAGAGAGACAGGAGAGAAGAGAGAGAGACAGGAGGGGAGAGAGAGAGATAGGAGAGAAGAGAGAGACAGGAGGGAAGAGAGAGACAGGAGGGAAGAGAGAGACAGGAGGAGAGAGAGAGACAGGAGAGAAGAGAGAGAGACAGGAGAGAAGAGAGAGACAGGAGGGAAGAGAGAGACAGGAGGGAAGAGAGAGACAGGAGGAGAGAGAGAGACAGGAGGGGAGAGAGAGACAGGAGGAGAGAGAGAGACAGGAGGGGAGAGAGAGGAGGAGAGAGAGAGACATGAGAGAAGAGAGAGACATGAGAGAAGAGAGAGACAAGAGGGGAGAGAGAGAGACAGGAGGGAAGAGAGAGACAGGAGGAGAGAGAGAGACAGGAGAGAAGAGAGAGAGACAGGAGAGAAGAGAGAGACAAGAGGGGAGAGAGAGGCAGGAGGGGAGAGAGAGAGACAGGAGGGGAGAGAGAGACAGGAGGGGAGAGAGAGACAGGAGAGAAGAGAGAGACATGAGAGAAGAGAGAGACAAGAGGGGAGAGAGAGAGACAGGAGGGAAGAGAGAGACAGGAGAGAAGAGAGAGACATGAGAGAAGAGAGAGACAAGAGGGGAGAGAGAGGCAGGAGGGGAGAGAGAGAGACAGGAGGGAAGAGAGAGACAGGAGGGGAGAGAGAGACAGGAGGAGAGAGAGAGACAGGAGGGAAGAGAGAGAGACAGGAGGAGAGAGAGAGACAGGAGAGAAGAGAGAGAGACAGGAGGGAAGAGAGAGAGACAGGAGGAGAGAGAGAGACAGGAGAGAAGAGAGAGAGACAGGAGGGGAGAGAGAGGAGGAGAGAGAGAGAGAGGAGGGGAGAGAGAGATGAGAGAAGAGAGAGACAAGAGGGGAGAGAGAGAGAGAGAGACAGGAGGAGAGAGAGAGACAGGAGAGAAGAGAGAGACAAGAGGGGAGAGAGAGGCAGGAGGGGAGAGAGAGAGACAGGAGGGGAGAGAGAGACAGGAGGGGAGAGAGAGACAGGAGAGAAGAGAGAGACATGAGAGAAGAGAGAGACAAGAGGGGAGAGAGAGGCAGGAGGGGAGAGAGAGACAGGAGGGAAGAGAGAGACAGGAGGAGAGAGAGAGACAGGAGAGAAGAGAGAGAGACAGGAGGAGAGAGAGAGACAGGAGAGAAGAGAGAGAGACAGGAGGAGAGAGAGAGAGACAGGAGAGAAGAGAGAGACAGGAGGGAAGAGAGAGACAGGAGGAGAGAGAGAGACAGGAGAGAAGAGAGAGAGACAGGAGAGAAGAGAGAGACAGGAGGAGAGAGAGAGACAGGAGGGGAGAGAGAGGAGGAGAGAGAGAGACAGGAGGGGAGAGAGAGGAGGAGAGAGAGAGACAGGAGGGGAGAGAGAGACAGGAGGAGAGAGAGAGACAGGAGGGGAGAGAGAGGAGGAGAGAGAGAGACAGGAGGGAAGAGAGAGAGACAGGAGGAGAGAGAGAGACAGGAGAGAAGAGAGAGACAGGAGGGGAGAGAGAGGAGGAGAGAGAGAGAGACAAGAGGGGAGAGAGAGACAAGAGGGGAGAGAGAGGCAGGAGGGGAGAGAGAGAGACAGGAGGGAAGAGAGAGACAGGAGGGGAGAGAGAGACAGGAGGAGAGAGAGACAGGAGCGAAGAGAGAGAGACAGGAGGAGAGAGAGAGACAGGAGAGAAGAGAGAGAGACAGGAGGGGAGAGAGAGGAGGAGAGAGAGAGAGAGGAGGGGAGAGAGAGATGAGAGAAGAGAGAGACAAGAGGGGAGAGAGAGAGAGAGAGACAGGAGGAGAGAGAGAGACAGGAGAGAAGAGAGAGAGACAGGAGGGGAGAGAGAGAGATAGGAGAGAAGAGAGAGACAGGAGGGAAGAGAGAGACAGGAGGGAAGAGAGAGACAGGAGGAGAGAGAGAGACAGGAGAGAAGAGAGAGAGACAGGAGAGAAGAGAGAGACAGGAGGGAAGAGAGAGACAGGAGGGAAGAGAGAGACAGGAGGAGAGAGAGAGACAGGAGGGGAGAGAGAGACAGGAGGAGAGAGAGAGACAGGAGGGGAGAGAGAGGAGGAGAGAGAGAGACAGGAGGAGAGAGAGAGACAGGAGGGGAGAGAGAGACAGGAGAGAAGAGAGAGACATGAGAGAAGAGAGAGACAAGAGGGGAGAGAGAGAGACAGGAGGGAAGAGAGAGACAGGAGAGAAGAGAGAGACATGAGAGAAGAGAGAGACAAGAGGGGAGAGAGAGGCAGGAGGGGAGAGAGAGAGACAGGAGGGAAGAGAGAGACAGGAGGGGAGAGAGAGACATGAGAGAAGAGAGAGACATGAGAGAAGAGAGAGACAAGAGGGGAGAGAGAGAGACAGGAGGGAAGAGAGAGACAGGAGGAGAGAGAGAGACAGGAGAGAAGAGAGAGAGACAGGAGAGAAGAGAGAGACAAGAGGGGAGAGAGAGGCAGGAGGGGAGAGAGAGAGACAGGAGGGGAGAGAGAGACAGGAGGGGAGAGAGAGACAGGAGAGAAGAGAGAGACATGAGAGAAGAGAGAGACAAGAGGGGAGAGAGAGAGACAGGAGGGAAGAGAGAGACAGGAGAGAAGAGAGAGACATGAGAGAAGAGAGAGACAAGAGGGGAGAGAGAGGCAGGAGGGGAGAGAGAGAGACAGGAGGGAAGAGAGAGACAGGAGGGGAGAGAGAGACAGGAGGAGAGAGAGAGACAGGAGGGAAGAGAGAGAGACAGGAGGAGAGAGAGAGACAGGAGAGAAGAGAGAGAGACAGGAGGAGAGAGAGAGACAGGAGAGAAGAGAGAGAGACAGGAGGAGAGAGAGAGAGACAGGAGAGAAGAGAGAGACAGGAGGGAAGAGAGAGACAGGAGGAGAGAGAGAGACAGGAGAGAAGAGAGAGAGACAGGAGAGAAGAGAGAGACAGGAGGAGAGAGAGAGACAGGAGGGGAGAGAGAGGAGGAGAGAGAGAGACAGGAGGGGAGAGAGAGGAGGAGAGAGAGAGACAGGAGGGGAGAGAGAGACAGGAGGAGAGAGAGAGACAGGAGGGGAGAGAGAGGAGGAGAGAGAGAGACAGGAGGGAAGAGAGAGAGACAGGAGGAGAGAGAGAGACAGGAGAGAAGAGAGAGACAGGAGGGGAGAGAGAGGAGGAGAGAGAGAGAGACAAGAGGGGAGAGAGAGATATGAGAGAAGAGCGAGACAAGAGGGGAGAGAGAGGCAGGAGGGGAGAGAGAGAGACAGGAGGGAAGAGAGAGACAGGAGGGGAGAGAGAGACAGGAGGAGAGAGAGAGACAGGAGGGAAGAGAGAGAGACAGGAGGAGAGAGAGAGACAGGAGAGAAGAGAGAGAGACAGGAGGGGAGAGAGAGGAGGAGAGAGAGAGAGAGGAGGGGAGAGAGAGATGAGAGAAGAGAGAGACAAGAGGGGAGAGAGAGAGAGAGAGACAGGAGGAGAGAGAGAGACAGGAGAGAAGAGAGAGAGACAGGAGGGGAGAGAGAGAGATAGGAGAGAAGAGAGAGACAGGAGGGAAGAGAGAGACAGGAGGGAAGAGAGAGACAGGAGGAGAGAGAGAGACAGGAGAGAAGAGAGAGACAGGAGGGGAGAGAGAGGAGGAGAGAGAGAGAGACAAGAGGGGAGAGAGAGATATGAGAGAAGAGAGAGACAAGAGGGGAGAGAGAGGCAGGAGGGGAGAGAGAGAGACAGGAGGGAAGAGAGAGACAGGAGGGGAGAGAGAGACAGGAGGAGAGAGAGAGACAGGAGGGAAGAGAGAGAGACAGGAGGAGAGAGAGAGACAGGAGAGAAGAGAGAGAGACAGGAGGGGAGAGAGAGGAGGAGAGAGAGAGAGAGGAGGGGAGAGAGAGATGAGAGAAGAGAGAGACAAGAGGGGAGAGAGAGAGAGAGACAGGAGGAGAGAGAGAGACAGGAGAGAAGAGAGAGAGACAGGAGGGGAGAGAGAGAGATAGGAGAGAAGAGAGAGACAGGAGGGAAGAGAGAGACAGGAGGGAAGAGAGAGACAGGAGGAGAGAGAGAGACAGGAGAGAAGAGAGAGAGACAGGAGAGAAGAGAGAGACAGGAGGGAAGAGAGAGACAGGAGGGAAGAGAGAGACAGGAGGAGAGAGAGAGACAGGAGGGGAGAGAGAGACAGGAGGAGAGAGAGAGACAGGAGGGGAGAGAGAGGAGGAGAGAGAGAGACAGGAGGAGAGAGAGAGACAGGAGGGGAGAGAGAGACATGAGAGAAGAGAGAGAGACAGGAGGGGAGAGAGAGGAGGAGAGAGAGAGAGACAGGAG
>NC_136008.1:432511-482511 GCF_048128805.1 Centroberyx gerrardi | reverse complement strand
AGAAGTTAATTCTTCACAATCTGATTTAAAAGAGTTTTTCAGTCTGAGAAATGTAGAAACTTTGAGACTTTAAACAGAATGATCCGATGTGGTCGTTCTGTTCATATGATTATGATGTGAAACCTGCGGATCCAGCAGATCCAGTAGATCCAGTAGATCCAGCAGATCCAGCAGATCCAGCAGATCCAGCAGATCCAGTAGATCCAGCAGATCCAGTAGATCCAGTAGATCCAGCAGATCCAGCAGATCCAGTAGATCCAGCAGATCCAGCAGATCCAGTAGATCCAGTTTGAGGAGAACCAGCTGACAGATAATCTGACGAGGTGATGACATCCGGCTCTGGTTCTGGTTCTGGTTCTGGTTCTGGTTCTGGTTCTGGTTCTGGTTCTGTGACGGTTCTTCCTCAGTTAGATGAAGCTTATTTCATTATGTGATAGATCAAATCATTTTCTGTTAAATTTGTACAGACAGCTGGCAGCTTCAGAGACGCTCAGTTCAGTTTCTCAACAAAAAAGCAGAGAAATTAGTGAATTATAATAATTTGATTGATATTGATACAGAGGTCTGGTCCTGCTGGTTATTATGAGCTGAAGAGTCAAACCTGATGAGTTTGGTTTGGACTGAAGTTCAGACAGTTAGTTCAGTTCAGAAGAGTTCAGTTAATCAGGATCTGATCTGATCTGGATCAGTTTCCTCTGTGTGTTTTTGTTTCATCTGCTGGTCTAATCAGGATCCACATCAGCTTCAGTCTTCATGGAATCAGCCAAAACCAGATTCTGTCAAAGCTTTAAGATCCGTGTTTTTATTTTACAGCTGAGATACAAAAGACTGAAATATTCCAAAATTCAATATTTAGCTGAAATATTCCAGTAATATTTGTAATATTTGATGTCTAGTAAAGGTTGATGAAACAGGACAATCATGAGTTTTCAGTTTTACAGACTAACAGAATATGAAATATGATTTAAACTGTAGTGATGAAATATTAAATATTAAAACTAATATGATTCTGTGAGCTCATCTGTCTGTTTGGGTTCAGTCACTTTAATACAGCAAACTACCAGGAGGTGATTCATTTATGATCTCAAATATTTAACATAAATAATATTTCATCTGTTAAATGATTCAACCTCTGAGACTTTGACTCTTTTCATAATGAATTTGTTTTGTACTTTTCCTTCATCTGAGAAATAAAACATCAGAGTTTGAAAATCCTTCGCCGCTCAACATGCAGACAACGTGGAAACTGACCTGAGGTCAAATCTGACGACCGGTGAACTTTTTGACTTCGGGCCCAGCAGGATGAGATGGAGGTTAAGGTGCGCTGTCCCTTTAAAAAGAAACTCAGTCAGTAGCTTTCACTTTAAACTCTTCAGACTCTTCTGTCAGTGAATCGGTTTGACTGGATTCTCTCAACCTGCTGAACAGGACCTGAGTGGCTGAACTCTGGTTTCCATGACAACACAGTGAAAAACTACAAGTCTCCCAGCAGATGAAACTCCGTCTCTGAACGATCCTCCAGCCTCTGCCTTCAGTTTGTCTTCTGGTTTGATTTCCAGCCGGAGGCCGGACTTTCCCAGCAGCGCCTGAACGCAGCATGACAGCTGTGGCTGTGGGACAGCAGATGAAACGAGGCGGGTGGATAAATCTGACATTTACATTTGGGTTTAAATGTTCATTAATATGAGCTTTCCCTATTAACTAAAGAAATCATAAAACATGAAAATCGACAGACAGACAGACAGGTTAACAGACAGACAGACAGGTTAACAGACAGAGAGACAGGTTAACAGACAGACAGAGAGACAGACAGACAGACAGGCAGAGAGACAGACAGAGAGAGACAGACAGACAGGTTAACAGACAGACAGACAGACAGGTTAACAGACAGACAGGTTAACAGACAGACAGACAGACAGGTTAACAGACAGACAGGTTAACAGACAGACATAACCTGAGTTAAAAATAAAATCCCGTCTCTCCTAGCAGCACTGAAGCTGTTTCCACAGCGACAGAAACGACTTCCCTGATTGGATGTTGAGTGTTTGTTGATCAACAGACAGAAGGTCACATGTCTGTCTGTTTCAGCAGATCAGTGAAGAGTTTCTGACCAACAAGCAGATATAATTACTAGATAATTATGATGATTTTCCAGTCAGTGGACAAAACCTGCCAGAGGAGCTTCTGGTTCCCCCTGTGGGCCAATCACTTCCATTCTTTGTGTCCAGGTTGTGACTCACCAGGACTATCTGCGTGCCTAATAATAATAATAATAATAATAATAATAATGATAATAATAATAATAATAATAATAATAATAATAATAATAGTAATCCCTTCAAACATCCAAACTTTCTAAAATATGAAACGTCTTTGTCAAAGCTGCTCCAACCTGCATTGCTAACACCATGAATCTGGAGGGCAGCAGGACCCAGAGGCAGGCCGGCAGGCGGGCGGGCCGCCCAGCGGGGGGCCTGCCAGGGTGTTACCTGTCCGCTGGGAGCCAGGTGAGCGTCGACCAATAGGGAGGCAGCTGCTGCCTGAAATGCAGAAAAACCTGTAGGGGCAGAGAGAGAGAGAGAGAGAGGGCGAGTCACACACACACACACACACACACACACACACACACACACACACACACACACCCACCCACATCAACAAAGCAGTGTTACTCAAGAGGAATCAGGAAGATGCGGCGGACTGTCGGTCTGCTCAGCTGCTGAAACGACGTCCAGCTGCTTCATGCCTCCCGTCTCGCCGCTGGTCAACATCCCAGTGACATCACAGTGACATCACAGTGACATCAGAGGAAGATGGAGACCCACGCTGACCGGACGGACAAGTACATGCTGAACGGGTAAAACGCTTCATGAGTTATTGAGGATGAAAATACGACTTTAAGAAGCTTATAGCAATCACAGCCTCATGTTTCACAACCTGTGTGTGTGTGTGTGTGTGTGTGTGTGAGAGAGTGTGTGTGTGTGTGTGTGTGAGAGAGTGTGTGTGTGTGTGTGTGTGAGAGAGTGTGTGTGGTACAGAGTAGAGTTGGTTTCCTGAACTGAAAAAGGGAAGTGGTGTTTCTACTAGAACTCATTTCTCCAGACTGTCAGTTAATGAGACACGACTGGACTGCCTGTCTGTCTGTCTGCCTGTCTGTCTGTCTCTCTGTCTGTCTGTCTGTCTGTCTGTCTGTCTGCCTGTCTGTCTGTCTGTCTGTCTGTCTGTCTGTCTGTCTGCCTGCCTGTCTGTCTGTCTGTCTGTCTGCCTGTCTGTCTGTCTGTCTGTCTGTCTGTCTGTCTGTCTGTCTGCCTGCCTGTCTGTCTGTCTGTCTGTCTGTCTGTCTGTCTGTCTGTCTGTCTCTCTGTCTGTCTGCCTGCCTGTCTGTCTGTCTGTCTGTCTGTCTGTCCGTCTGCCTGTCTGTCTGTCTGTCTGTCTCTCTGTCTGTCTGCCTGTCTGTCTGTCTGCCTGTCTGTCTGTCTGTCTGTCTGTCTGTCTGTCTTTCTGTCTGTCTGTCTGTCTGCCTGTCTGTCTGTCTCTCTGTCTGTCTGTCTGCCTGTCTGTCTGTCAGCAGGCTGACTGTTGTGTAAGCAGCAGCAGGTTTCATCCAATCAGGAAGTGAGTTCAGCTGACTTCCTGTTTGCTCATCAGATCAGACAGGATTCACTGTAGTGCGGCTCAGCAGGTGCAGCACTTATAATACTGTAGTACTAGTAGTATTGTCAGTAGTATTGTCAGTAGTATTGTCAGTAGTATTGTCAGTAGTATTGTCAGTAGTACTGTCAGTAGTACTAGTAGAGTGAATGCTCTGTTTCTGTCACAGTAGAATAAAGTCTGCTGGAGAGCGTTGAGGCGGCTGTTTGGTATTTTCAGTCAGGACCAATCAGATCTCCTCTTTTCGTTCCCTTTAAAAGCAGTGCGCTCTTTCAGTGACATCACAGAGGAAGCTCCGCCTCCTCATCCCCACTCTGCTGCACACTGACACTGACAGTCTTTCACACCACAGACACACAGGTGTTTATGGTTTATATCAAACTGTCCATTTCATCACAGAACAGAGAACAGATGGATCTGTTCTCTGTTCTGTGTTCCAACAGAACAGAGGAACCACACAGAACCTGTCAGAGCAGCTGATGGAGAACAGTTAGCAGTTAAAGCTCCATATTCTCTGTCCAGAGTTTTATTTAGTGTCTTTCTGTCCATTCAAAGCTGTGTGTGTGGTGTCATGAACCAAAAACACTCTCAATCCATTTCTCCACGTTCATTTTCCAGCATCTCTCTGAGCCTTACCAAGAACAGGCCGTTTCTGTCTCCGTGTCTTTAAGGCTCATTAATATTAACGACCCTCCGTTCCGATCGGCTAACCGTTTCGAGAGCGAAACGTGAGACGCCGCGGCCCGGCGGCTACAGGTAGGGAAAACTCTCCGGTAATAAACGATGACGACCGCTCGACCGCTTTGAAAAAAACACTTTGTTAGTCTATTATTTCTTACAGAAATGATAATGAGCGAACCTTTGTGACGCCACAAAGTTACGGAAGTCCAAACGGCTCGTTTAGAGGCTCGCTTTTCTAATATGGATTGTGTGGATTTAGTTTTGATACTTTCACCATGTTTAGATACACATCCAACTCCTTTATCATCACAGAGGAGAGGGAGTCCTGTTTACATGATGTGGAGCTTTAACAGATATATTTGAAATGCAAAGTCAATGTTCAATGCTAACTAGCTAGCTAACATTGCTAAACATCAGTGACATCACATTAGCTGCTGTGTAGGAAACAGAAATGAAAGCTCGTTGCTCTGCTGCTTCTGAGCTGGAACCGACCGACTGGGAATTTCCCACCTCAGACTGTGACCTGAAGGCAGCGTCACGCTCTCTTCTGATTGGACCCTCGATCAGAAGAGAAGAGTTACCTGACTCGCTCTGGAAGACAAAGCGTCTCCGCCTCACTGCTGCTGTAACACTGCAACAATAGGAAGGCAGTGGCTTCCCTACACACACACACACACACACACACACACACACACACACACACACACACACACACACACACCCTACAGTCTAAATAGTTTCCATTACCTGCTGTTCAGTCGTGTGTCTGCATGTGATTTTCAGGAATGATAATATTCTGTTCATCACATCACTCTGTTCAGGCAGACAGACAGACAGACAGACAGACAGACAGACAGACAGACAGACAGACAGACAGACAGGCAGACAGACAGACAGAGAGACAGACAGACAGACAGACAGGCAGGCAGACAGACAGACAGGCAGGCAGACAGAGAGACAGACAGACAGACAGACAGAAAGCTCTGTCTCAGGTGTTGACAACGCATCATCAGCTGTGCAGCTCTCTGATTGGCTGCTGCTCCAGGTGATGTGGGCGGGGCTTAGTCTCACCTGAGCTGTGAGTCTAGAATGAAAATGTTCAGACTTTGATGAGGCTTTTCCCTGCAGAGCAGACAACATGAATATTCATGTTTTTCTCAGTATTCACCTGAATAATGATCTGATGTCTGCAGGTAAATCTGTCTATTGATTACTTGATTTATATCTTATCACTGGTCTGTCTGTTGTTGATGTCACACTGACAGTCTGGTTAGTGGTGAGAATTATTTTAGTTATTTCATGGCAGTAAAGCATGTTGGGAAGTAATGGAACAGTGTTCAGGCCTGCTGCAGGTTGAGCTGAACGCTTCGTTTGTTTTTATCTGGAAGAAGTTTCATCTTTTATTAGAGTGAAGAGATCTTGACGGAGTGTTTTGGGAAAGCTGCTTGGTAGTTTTCCTTTTACTTTTCACATCTCCATCTCACTTCATCTGGGCGAGACATGTTGGTACTTGTAGTTAAACAGCAGAGGAGAAACAGAGAGACTGTTCCGGAAATTTCAGATTTATAAAATATTGAATTAAAAGGCTGATGGACAGTCAGACTCAGCACATGCTGGTATCTCATGTATGAGAGAATGTTACACCAAACTCCATTCAACAATCAGTGAAGATCCAGACCTGCAGAACAAACTGAAGACTTCTTCTGAATCCTCACAGCCAGCACACCAAGCAGTTCCTGCAATAAGATTTCAACTTTTGGTTCTGCTGTTATTCTCACCATCTTCTTCCACCAGCAGGCACCATGCTGGGCAGCAGCCAGCTGGGAGCTGATTGGCTCCTGACAGAGCGACAGCCATCAGTCATGTTAAAGTTTGATTTGTCCTGTTTGTCCCTGCAGGGCTCCTGTAGGGGCCGCCGCCCCCAACATCCAGGACATGGAGCTGAGGGAGGAGTGGCAGGACGACGGCTTCCCCAGGTCAGCATGCCCTCTGACCTCTGACCTCTACCTGACCTTCAGCCTCCAGCAGAACCAAACCTTTCAAATCCTGATAGAACGTTCTAAAGATGTTTGGAGGATTGCAGTTCTGTTTCTCAGTAGAACTGGAAACTAAATCCAGCTGATCATTTGTACAGAAACCAGTTTCATCCTGAACTCTGAAGCCAAACCTTTCAGACTGTCTTTACACCTGGAGGTTGATGAACTCACGTTCACAGTTAAATTAGAGTTCATTTCCTCTGCAGTCTGAACTGAGCAGCTGCTGTTTAAATTCTAACTGCTGTCTGTGATCGGAGTAGAGAGACGATCAGCTGTTTGTTCAAGTTCAAGTTCAAGTTTGTTTATTTATATAGATATAATCACAAGCATGTCTCAGAGGACTTTACAGAGAATGAGCCTAGCTAGATCTAACTAAACAAAATCAGTGGTGAACAAAAAGATATAGGACAAGCATAGCGAAAAACACAAGGTAGAGAAGAGCAGATTTTAGCAAGACAATCTACCTGTTCTACAGCCTCACCTCCCCGGCACCCCCAGCCTTAGACCCTAATGCACACAAGGAAAAACTCCCAAGAAAAACCTTAGCAGGTTCTGTTTATCACTCTGAAACCAGCTGTTACTTTTCCTTTTCTGATTCTGTTTCTTCCTGCAGTCCAAATGAAAGTCAAGTCTGATTTAATGTTTTCATTTAATGATTTTCATTTCAGGCTTCAAGGCAGTAACAGCTGGAGGTTTGTGAAGCTGCAGACTGAAACACTGTTTTACAGTTCAAGTCCCTGAGACGAGTTTCACTCCTGAATTCTGTCAATTCTCCTGAAGTTTTGAAGTGATTCATCCTTTAAATACAGTACCTGATACAATCGATGGTTGATTGCTGATCCATAGGCGTCGTCAGCCAGGTCCACCTCTCCTTGTTCGTTTCGACTCTTATCCTGGAACGTCCTCAAGGTGGTGAGTCGACAGTGATTGGCCAAATCACTGCCCGCCTGTGGATGGCTTCCAGCTTGGTGCAGATCTGTTCCACCATAACCAGCAGGATGCTTTCTCTGCAGCGCTTGCTAAGTAGCGCTACACGCCGATCTCCTCTCCCCTCCGTTGATGCCCAAGATGGCAAGCGGTCTTGAAATTGATTGGGCTGGGACTTCCACTGAGCAGACCCAGACACTCCATCCCTTTGCTCGGACCTCATCTGCCAGGCTTGAATACTTTGCTTTACTTTGCTTTTACTTTCTCTGGTAGGCCTCCTCGCATCTCTCCTCCCAGGGGACGGTGAGCTCAACCATCAGGAGTTTTCTTTCCCACTGGGCCCAGATAATTATGTCTGGACGGAGAGTGGTGATGGCGATCCAGACGTCTATCCAAGTCCACTCCCATCTCCCATGCGCTGGCCTGCTCCAGGATGTTTCCTTTCCTTGGTCTTGCTGCTCCGACTTCCCCTGGTCTGACAAAGTTGATGTGGTAGCCTCTGGCAGGACCCCTCGTCTTCCACCTCACATCCTCTAGGATGGTGGCTAACTCTCTGAGGACTTGATCATGCCTCCATCTGAAGCGACCCTGTGCGAGAGCAACCTTGCAGGATGTTAGGACATGTTCCATGGTGGCGCACGTCACAGACGGATCGAAGGAGGAACTGTATTCTGGTGGGTTCCATTCTCCAGAGCTCGCTCCATGAGAAAGGCGGACGTTTCCCACCTTGTCCAGGCTCCCTGGGCTCCCAACCCCACTGCTTTTGCCTTTCTCTGCTCCTCCTCCATTTTGCGGATCTCATGTCTAACTGCGTCCTTTCGGAGGTGTTTGCTTTGGCCCATCTTATGGTCTTTGTTGTTCCGAGTTCCTGCCTTCCTTGGCAGACGTTTCCCACGATGTCAGCATGCTGCAGTCTGTTCTCTGCCTGCTCCACCGCCTTGGAGGCCACCCATTTCCTCCCAGTTCTGACCTCGATGTTGCAGCCCTGATTTTCGGATCTTTGGAGTGCTGGAGGGTCATCACCAGCCTGGATTTTGCTACTTTAAACTCTTCTACCAGCGATGTGATTGGTAGCTGTAGCATTGATGTCCTGCTGTACAGCCATCTGCGTAGGTGTCGGTTTGCAGCTCTCTCTAGTGCCTCTGCTGTTGATGAGGTGACCTCGTACAGGGTTAGGGGCCAGGCTATTCTCGGGAGACTCCGTGTCGGTACATCCAAGCTTTGAATTTGCCAGGAAGCCATGTCTTATCGATCTTGTGGAGGTTTTCCTTGAGCTGGCTCAGCAAGCGTTTGATGTTGAGGTGGGTCTTCAGGGTCTCGTCGTACCGCTTGCCCTGGCACTTGATGGGGTTGCTACTGATAGCTGGGATTTCCTCTTTCTGATTGGCAAGGTAAACCTGTTGGTTACCTTGCCTCTCCATATTACCAGGCTTCTTGATTTCCACAGCTTGAATGTCATCCTGGCCCATCCTGCTGTTTCCTCCAGTGCGGCTAAGATCCATCGTGCCTCCACATGGGTTGTAGTAATGATGGTGAGGTCGTCCATGAATCCTCTGCTCGGGGGTTGCCGGATTCCTCCCTCTGCCAAGGGGCCTCTTGTGGTTTTGTCTGCAGCCTTGATGATCAGGTTCATCCCCATCACAAACAAAATCACGGAGATGGTGCATCCTGTGACTATCCCCCTTTCCAGGGCTTGCTATGATGTGGTGGTGTTGTTGGCGGAGAACCTGAGCCTGATGCTGCTGTAGTAACTGCTGATAGCCTTTGGCTGTGCTCGGGAATGTGATAGAACCTCAGGGCTTCAAAGATCAGGGAATGAGGAACGGAGCCTTATGCGTTGGCTAAATCCAGCCAGACAACTGTGATTGATCTTAGCCTCCCTTATCAGCTGGCTGATGCTGGTGTGCTCAATGCACCTGAGGAATCCTGGTCTGCCTCCCTTCTGGACAGAAGAGTCGATGTAGTTGTTCTTCATCATGAAGGTGGTGAGCCTGTGGGCAAGGATGGCAAAAAAGATTTTTCCTTTTTAAGTAGTGATATTGTGCGAAACTGGTCAATCTTGGAATCATTACTTGAAATCATTACTATTTGCTAAATAAATGCCTTCAAATGACTCAAACTTCAATAACTTCAATATTAAATATTCAAAAATTAACTCCATCAGTCGTCTTGTCCTGATGACAGTTTTTCAGACAGTGTTGAAATGAATCTCATGTTGAAATGAAACTCTTAGTATTTAATATACAGTATATACTGTATATATCTAATAATGATCATTTGTGTGTCCTCACGGCGGTGCAGACCTCTCCCAGAGGATTGTGGGAGTCCAGAGGAGGAAAGTCCAGTGAGTGGCGAGAGACAGACAGGTAAACCTGATCCTGCTGAAATCCTCCTGACTGAGAGGACAGGAACAATACTGACAAAACCTGGAACTAACACATGAAGACATTAAAGACATTATAAAGACATTAAAGACACTATAAAGACATTATAGACATTATAAAGACATTAAAGACACTATAAAGACATTATAGACATTATAAAGACATTAAAGACACTATAAAGACACTATCAAGACACTATAAAGACATTATAGACACTATAAAGACATTATAGACATTATAAAGACATTAAAGACACTATAAAGACATTATAGACATTATAAAGACATTAAAGACACTATAAAGACACTATCAAGACACTATAAAGACATTATAGACACTATAAAGACATTATAGACATTATAAAGACATTAAAGACACTATAAAGACACTATAAAGATATTATAGACATTATAAAGACATTAAAGACACTAAAAAAGACATTATAAAGACATTAAAGACACTATAAAGACATTATAGACATTATAAAGACATTAAAGACACTAAAAAAGACATTATAAAGACATTAAAGACACTATAAAGACATTATAAAGACATTATAGACATTATAAAGACATTATAAAGACATTAAAGACACTATAAAGACATTATAAAGACATTATAAAGACATTATAAAGACATTAAAGACACTATAAAGACATTATAAAGACATTATAAAGACATTAAAGACATTATATGAGTGATGTGTTGAACAGAAAGCATTAAGCAGAAACACAAGTCAGTTTCCAGAAAAGCATTTTGTTTTCCTCGCTCCTCATCAGTGTCATCTGTGATCTGACTGGCTGTGATGTTTATGAGCTTCTGGTTTCTGTCTGTTCAGGTTCTGCTTCTGGTTTCTGTCTGTTCAGGTTCTGCTTCTGGTTTCAGTCTGTTCAGGTTCTGTTTCTGGTTTCTGTCTGTTCAGGTTCTGCTTCTGGTTTCTGTCCGTTCAGGTTCTGCTTCTGGTTCAGGTTCTGCTTCTGGTTTCTGTCTGTTCAGGTTCTGCTTCTGGTTTCTGTCTGTTCAGGTTCTGCTTCGGGTTCAGGTTCTGCTTCTGGTTTCTGTCTGTTCAGGTTCTGCTTCTGGTTTCTGTCTGTTCAGGTTCTGCTTCTGGTTCAGGTTCTGTTTCTGGTTTCTGTCTGTTCAGGTTCTGCTTCTGGTTCAGGTTCTGTTTCTGGTTTCTGTCTGTTCAGGTTCTGCTTCTGGTTCAGGTTCTGTTTCTGGTTTCTGTCTGTTCAGGTTCTGCTTCTGGTTTCTGTCTGTTCAGGTTCTGCTTCTGGTTTCTGTCTGTTCAGGTTCTGCTTCTGGTTCAGGTTCTGTTTCTGGTTTCTGTCTGTTCAGCTGAGCAGCAAAACTCTGCAGGAAGCAGATTTTAATATTTTAGTGATTTCTCTAATAACACTGTTCATGATTCATTTCATCTTCTGTACGCTGCCTGTTGTTTCCTTATAAATCCAACATCCTGGTTACTGAGTCTGCTGACCTTTGACCTTTGAGCTGACTGAGCAGAATCTGTTCACCAGTTCAGTTCCTCTGATTATCACCTGAAGACAGACAGACAGACACAGACAGACAGACACAGACACAGACAGACAGACACAGACAGACAGACAGACAGACAGACAGACAGACAGACAGACAGACAGACAGACACAGACAGACAGACACAGACACAGACACAGACACAGACAGACAGACACAGACAGACAGACAGCAGACACAGACAGACACAGACAGACAGACAGACACATGTTGTTGTCTGTGCCTTCAGGTCAGCCAGCTGAGCATCAGAGACAGAGTTGTATATTACAGCAGAGTTTTGTCCTTCAGGTTCGGACTGAGTATCAGTTTTCATGACTTCCTTTGTTTTATTAAACACTGACATCGCTCGTCATTCTTCTAACCCCGCCCCTCCCCTCAGCTCCGCCCACCGGCCTGGCCCTATCGGGAGCGTCGGGGGGCGGGGCTAAGAAGCGTCTGGCGGCGCCGGCCCTCAGCCTGACGCTGAGCCGGACCGACTCTCTGCCGGACGAAGGATTCTCCGCCGCCGGACTGTCGGCGCTCGACGACACGCCGTCCCTCGACATCAACCTGGAGGCTCTGGAGACGCCGTCTGACAGCGAGACGGGCACCCTGCCAGACAGCACCCACGACCTGGAGTGGGACGGTGAGACAGGCTGGGAGGGTGAGACAGGCAGCATGTAGAGAGAGACCGGAAAACAGACAGACAGACAGCACCCACCACCTGGAGTGGGAGGGTGAGACAGGCTGGGAGGGTGAGACAGGCAGCATGTAGAGAGAGACAGGAAAACAGACAGACAGACAGACAGCACCCACCACCTGGAGTGGGACGGTGAGACAGGCTGGGAGGGTGAGACAGGCAGCATGTAGAGAGAGACAGGAAAACAGACAGACAGACAGACAGCACCCACCACCTGGAGTGGGACGGTGAGACAGGCTGGGAGGGTGAGACAGGCAGCATGTAGAGAGAGACAGGAAAACAGACAGACAGACAGACAGACAGCACCCACCACCTGGTGTGAGAGGGTGAGACAGGCTGGGAGACAGACAGACAGACAGACAGACAGCAGTGGGAGGGTGAGACAGGCTGGGAGACAGACAGACAGACAGACAGACAGACAGCAGTGGGAGGGTGAGACAGGCTGGGAGACAGACAGACAGACAGACAGACAGACAGCAGTGGGAGGGTGAGACAGGCTGGGAGACAGACAGACAGACAGACAGACAGCAGTGGGAGGGTGAGACAGGCTGGGAGACAGACAGACAGACAGACAGACAGCAGTGGGAGGGTGAGACAGGCTGGGAGACAGACAGACAGACAGACAGACAGCAGTGGGAGGGTGAGACAGGCTGGGAGACAGACAGACAGACAGACAGACAGACAGACAGACAGACAGACAGCAGTGGGAGGGTGAGACAGGCTGGGAGACAGACAGACAGACAGACAGACAGACAGACAGACAGACAGACAGACAGCAGTGGGAGGGTGAGACAGGCTGGGAGACAGACAGACAGACAGCAGTGTGAAGATGCTGAACCAGTCACATCACTGATGACTAATAATCAGTCATCAATAACTTTTAACACCAAAACTACCAAAGATATTATTATCTGATCAGCTGATCAATTATCAGCTGAGAGGAAACTTTGGTCCTGAATGATTTTTTTTTAATTTGGCTTCTAAATTTCTTTTTTTCTCATTATAATGATAAAACTCTAATTCAGACGATGTAGAGCGTCACACCTGACCTTTGCCCTCTGACCCCTCTAGACGACCTCCCCCGGCTGGGGCGGGGCGGGGCCGGGGCCGGGGGCGGGGCCAGGAGCCCGGGGGAGGAGCTAACGGAGATGGGTCTGGAGCTGGACCAGGTGGACAGCAGGGGGCGGCGCTGGAGGAGGTTCTGTGTGTCCGGTCAGGAGTTCAGCGTCAACATGAGCGTCCTGGAGCCCTACCTGCAGGTCCTGTCGCACGGAGGTCAGAGGTCACACACAACAACACCTGACACACACAGGGTCAGAGGTCAGGGGTCAGGGGTCAGAGGTCAGGGGTCAGAGGTCACAGGGTCAGGGGTCAGAGGGTCAGAGGTCAGTAAAACATCAAAACACTGACATGTTGTTTGCAGCGAAGTGAAGCTGCACACACACACACACACACACACACACACACACTAACAGCCGTCTGTTTGCTGCTGTCTTTTACATCTTGATTGTAAAACACTTTGTAAACTTGTTTTTTGTGCAGTACAAAGATATTCTACTTACAGTCTTTTATGAAGGATTCATTTTACTTTTGCAGCATATAAAGTCAGATCTTCATGTTGCTTAATAGTAAATAGTTCTGTTATTTCTCCTCTGGATTGGCTCTCAGCACCATGTGACTCCTGCTCTTGTGTCTGATTGGCTGTAAGGTTACTATGGAGACGGGATGAATGCCATCATCCTGTTCTCTTCCTGCTACCTGCCAGAGAACACAGTGGAGGAGTACGAGTACGTCATGGAGAACCTGTTCAGGTCAGCACACACACACACACACACACACACACACACACACACACACCAGCTGACTCAGAGCTTCCCAGAAGTCTGTTCACCTCCGAGAGCCGAACATCTGAGAAATCAGCCAAGGAACCAGTTCCCAGTTTGTTCCCAGTTTGTTTCCAGTTTGTTCCCAGTTTGTTTCCAGTTTATTCCCAGTTTGTTCCCAGTTTGTTCCCAGTTTGTTTCCAGTTTGTTCCCAGTTTGTTTCCAGTTTGTTCCCAGTTTGTTTCCAGTTTGTTTCCAGTTTGTTTCCAGTTTGTTCCCAGTTTATTCCCAGTTTGTTTCCAGTTTGTTACAATTTGTTCCCAGTTTATTCCCAGTTTGTTAGTTTGTTTCCAGTTTGTTCGCAGTTTGTTCCCAGTTTGTTCCCAGTTTGTTACAATTTGTTCCCAGTTTATTCCCAGTTTGTTACAGTTTGTTTCCAGTTTGTTACAATTTGTTCCCAGTTTATTCCCAGTTTGTTACAGTTTGTTTCCAGTTTGTTCCCAGTTTGTTCCCAGTTTGTTTCCAGTTTGTTCCCAGTTTGTTACAGTTTGTTTCCAGTTTGTTCCCAGTTTATTCCCAGTTTGTTTCCAGTTTGTTCCAAGTTTGTTTCCAGTTTATTCCCAGTTTGTTTCCAGTTTGTTCCCAGTTTGTTTCCAGTTTGTTTCCAGTTTGTTACAATTTGTTTCCAGTTTGTTTCCAGTTTGTTTCCAGTTTGTTACAATTTGTTCCCAGTTTATTCCCAGTTTGTTACAGTTTGTTTCCAGTTTGTTCGCAGTTTGTTCCCAGTTTGTTACAATTTGTTCCCAGTTTATTCCCAGTTTGTTACAGTTTGTTTCCAGTTTGTTCCCAGTTTGTTCCCAGTTTGTTTCCAGTTTGTTCCCAGTTTGTTACAGTTTGTTTCCAGTTTGTTCCCAGTTTATTCCCAGTTTGTTTCCAGTTTGTTCCCAGTTTGTTACAATTTGTTCCCAGTTTATTCCCAGTTTGTTACAGTTTGTTACAGTTTGTTTCCAGTTTGTTCCCAGTTTGTTCCAGTTTGTTCCCAGTTTGTTCCCGGTTTGTTAAAGTTTGTTTCCGGTTTGTTTCCGGTTTGTTCCTGGTTTGTTTCCGGTTTGTTCCCAGTTTGTTAAAGTTTGTTTCCAGTTTGTTCCCAGTTTGTTCCCAGTTTGTTTCCAGTTTGTTAAAGTTTGTTTCCAGTTTGTTTCCAGTTTGTTCCCAGTTTGTTCCAAGTTTGTTCCCAGTTTGTTTCCAGTTTGTTAAAGTTTGTTTCCAGTTTGTTTCCAGTTTGTTCCCAGTTTGTTCCAAGTTTGTTTCCAGTTTGTTTCCAGTTTGTTTCCAGTTTGTTTCCAGTTTGTTCCCAGTTTGTTCCAAGTTTGTTTCCAGTTTGTTTCCAGTTTGTTTCCAGTTTGTTCCCAGTTTGTTCCCAGTTTGTTTCCAGTTTGTTCCCAGTTTGTTCCCAGTTTGTTTCCAGTTTATTTCCAGTTTGTTCCCAGTTTGTTTCCAGTTTGTTTCCAGTTTGTTCCTAGTTTGTTCCCAGTTTGTTTCCAGTTTGTTTCCAGTTTGTTTCCAGTTTGTTCCCAGTTTGTTTCCAGTTTGTTTCCAGTTTGTTCCCAGTTTGTTCCCAGTTTGTTTCCAGTTTATTTCCAGTTTGTTCCCAGTTTGTTAAAGTTTGTTTCCAGTTTGTTTCCAGTTTGTTTCCAGTTTATTTCCAGTTTGTTCCCAGTTTGTTTCCACTTTATTTCCAGTTTGTTCCCAGTTTGTTTCCAGTTTGTTCCCAGTTTGTTCCCAGTTTGTTAAAGTTTGTTTCCAGTTTGTTTCCAGTTTGTTTCCAGTTTGTTCCCAGTTTGTTCCCAGTTTGTTTCCAGTTTGTTTCCAGTTTGTTCCCAGTTTGTTTCCAGTTTGTTTCCAGTTTGTTCCCAGTTTGTTCCCAGTTTGTTTCCAGTTTATTTCCAGTTTGTTCCCAGTTTGTTAAAGTTTGTTCCCGGTTTGTTCCCAGTTTGTTAAAGTGTGTTTCCAGTTTGTTTCCAGTTTGTTCCCAGTTTGTTTCCAGTTTATTTCCAGTTTGTTCCCAGTTTGTTTCCAGTTTGTTCCCAGTTTGTTCCCAGTTTGTTAAAGTTTGTTTCCAGTTTGTTCCCAGTTTGTTCCCAGTTTGTTAAAGTTTGTTTCCAGTTTGTTCCCAGTTTGTTCCCAGTTTGTTAAAGTTTGTTTCCAGTTTGTTCCCAGTTTGTTCCCAGTTTGTTAAAGTTTGTTCCCAGTTTGTTCCCAGTTTGTTTCCAGTTTGTTCCCAGTTTGTTAAAGTTTGTTTCCAGTTTGTTTCCAGTTTGTTCCCAGTTTGTTTCCAGTTTATTTCCAGTTTGTTCCCGGTTTGTTCCCGGTTTGTTCCCAGTTTGTTAAAGTGTGTTTCCAGTTTGTTTCCAGTTTGTTGCCAGTTTGTTTCCAGTTTATTTCCAGTTTGTTCCCAGTTTGTTTCCAGTTTGTTCCCAGTTTGTTCCCAGTTTGTTAAAGTTTGTTTCCAGTTTGTTCCCAGTTTGTTCCCAGTTTGTTAAAGTTTGTTCCCAGTTTGTTCCCAGTTCGTTAAAGTTTGATTCCAGTTTGTTCCCAGTTTGTTAAAGTTTGTTTCCAGTTTGTTCCCAGTTTGTTCCCAGTTTGTTCCCAGTTTGTTAAAGTTTGTTTCCAGTTTGTTCCCAGTTTGTTCCCAGTTTGTTTCCAGTTTGTTCCCAGTTTGTTAAAGTTTGTTCCAAGTTTGTTCCCAGTTTGTTCCCAGTTTGTTAAAGTTTGTTTCCAGTTTGTTCCCAGTTTGTTTCCAGTTTGTTCCCAGTTTGTTAAAGTTTGTTCCCAGTTTGTTCCCAGTTTGTTCCCAGTTTGTTTCCAGTTTGTTCCCAGTTTGTTAAAGTTTGTTTCCAGTCTGTTCCCAGTTTGTTAAAGTTTGTTTCCAGTTTGTTCCCAGTTTGTTCCCAGTTTGTTCCCAGTTTGTTCCCAGTTTGTTCCCAGTTTGTTAAAGTTTGTTCCCAGTTTGTTCCCAGTTCGTTAAAGTTTGTTTCCAGTTTGTTCCCAGTTTGTTTCCAGTTTGTTCCCAGTTTGTTCCCAGTTTGTTAAAGTTTGTTCCCAGTTTGTTCCCAGTTTGTTCCCAGTTTGTTCCCAGTTTGTTAAAGTTTGTTTCCAGTTTGTTCCCAGTTTGTTCCCAGTTTGTTAAAGTTTGTTTCCAGTTTGTTTCCAGTTTGTTCCCGGTTTGTTCCCGGTTTGTTCCCAGTTTGTTAAAGTGTGTTTTCAGTTTGTTTCCAGTTTGTTCCCAGTTTGTTTCCAGTTTATTTCCAGTTTGTTCCCAGTTTGTTTCCAGTTTGTTCCCAGTTTGTTCCCAGTTTGTTAAAGTTTGTTCCCAGTTTGTGCCCAGTTTGTTCCCAGTTTGTTAAAGTTTGTTTCCAGTTTGTTCCCAGTTTGTTCCCAGTTTGTTTCCAGTTTGTTCCCAGTTTGTTTCCAGTTTGTTCCCAGTTTGTTAAAGTTTGTTCCAAGTTTGTTCCCAGTTTGTTCCCAGTTTGTTAAAGTTTGTTTCCAGTTTGTTCCCAGTTTGTTTCCAGTTTGTTCCCAGTTTGTTCCCAGTTCGTTAAAGTTTGTTTCCAGTTTGTTCCCAGTTTGTTTCCAGTTTGTTCCCAGTTTGTTCCCAGTTTGTTAAAGTTTGTTCCCAGTTTGTTCCCAGTTCGTTAAAGTTTGTTTCCAGTTTGTTCCCAGTTTGTTTCCAGTTTGTTCCCAGTTTGTTCCCAGTTTGTTAAAGTTTGTTCCCAGTTTGTTCCCAGTTCGTTAAAGTTTGTTTCCAGTTTGTTCCCAGTTTGTTTCCAGTTTGTTTCCAGTTTGTTCCCAGTTTGTTCCCAGTTTGTTAAAGTTTGTTTCCAGTTTGTTCCCAGTTTGTTCCCAGTTTGTTTCCAGTTTGTTAAAGTTTGTTTCCAGTTTGTTTCCAGTTTGTTCCCAGTTTGTTCCAAGTTTGTTCCCAGTTTGTTTCCAGTTTGTTAAAGTTTGTTTCCAGTTTGTTTCCAGTTTGTTCCCAGTTTGTTCCAAGTTTGTTTCCAGTTTGTTTCCAGTTTGTTTCCAGTTTGTTCCCAGTTTGTTCCAAGTTTGTTTCCAGTTTGTTTCCAGTTTGTTTCCAGTTTGTTCCCAGTTTGTTCCCAGTTTGTTTCCAGTTTGTTTCCAGTTTGTTCCCAGTTTGTTCCCAGTTTGTTTCCAGTTTATTTCCAGTTTGTTCCCAGTTTGTTCCCAGTTTGTTTCCAGTTTGTTTCCAGTTTGTTCCTAGTTTGTTCCCAGTTTGTTTCCAGTTTGTTTCCAGTTTGTTTCCAGTTTGTTCCCAGTTTGTTTCCAGTTTGTTTCCAGTTTGTTCCCAGTTTGTTCCCAGTTTGTTTCCAGTTTATTTCCAGTTTGTTCCCAGTTTGTTAAAGTTTGTTTCCAGTTTGTTTCCAGTTTGTTTCCAGTTTATTTCCAGTTTGTTCCCAGTTTGTTTCCAGTTTATTTCCAGTTTGTTCCCAGTTTGTTTCCAGT
Organism: Centroberyx gerrardi; assembly: GCF_048128805.1. Classification (NCBI taxonomy): domain Eukaryota; kingdom Metazoa; phylum Chordata; class Actinopteri; order Beryciformes; family Berycidae; genus Centroberyx; species Centroberyx gerrardi. The sequence continues at coordinate 464,270 of NC_136008.1, read as the reverse complement.
TTGTTCCCAGTTTGTTCCCAGTTTGTTAAAGTTTGTTTCCAGTTTGTTTCCAGTTTGTTTCCAGTTTGTTCCCAGTTTGTTCCCAGTTTGTTTCCAGTTTGTTTCCAGTTTGTTCCCAGTTTGTTTCCAGTTTGTTTCCAGTTTGTTCCCAGTTTGTTCCCAGTTTGTTTCCAGTTTATTTCCAGTTTGTTCCCAGTTTGTTAAAGTTTGTTCCCGGTTTGTTCCCAGTTTGTTAAAGTGTGTTTCCAGTTTGTTTCCAGTTTGTTCCCAGTTTGTTTCCAGTTTATTTCCAGTTTGTTCCCAGTTTGTTTCCAGTTTGTTCCCAGTTTGTTCCCAGTTTGTTAAAGTTTGTTTCCAGTTTGTTCCCAGTTTGTTCCCAGTTTGTTAAAGTTTGTTTCCAGTTTGTTCCCAGTTTGTTCCCAGTTTGTTAAAGTTTGTTTCCAGTTTGTTCCCAGTTTGTTCCCAGTTTGTTAAAGTTTGTTCCCAGTTTGTTCCCAGTTTGTTTCCAGTTTGTTCCCAGTTTGTTAAAGTTTGTTTCCAGTTTGTTTCCAGTTTGTTCCCAGTTTGTTTCCAGTTTATTTCCAGTTTATTTCCAGTTTGTTCCCGGTTTGTTCCCGGTTTGTTCCCAGTTTGTTAAAGTGTGTTTCCAGTTTGTTTCCAGTTTGTTCCCAGTTTGTTTCCAGTTTATTTCCAGTTTGTTCCCAGTTTGTTTCCAGTTTGTTCCCAGTTTGTTCCCAGTTTGTTAAAGTTTGTTTCCAGTTTGTTCCCAGTTTGTTCCCAGTTTGTTAAAGTTTGTTCCCAGTTTGTTCCCAGTTCGTTAAAGTTTGATTCCAGTTTGTTCCCAGTTTGTTAAAGTTTGTTTCCAGTTTGTTCCCAGTTTGTTCCCAGTTTGTTCCCAGTTTGTTAAAGTTTGTTTCCAGTTTGTTCCCAGTTTGTTCCCAGTTTGTTTCCAGTTTGTTCCCAGTTTGTTAAAGTTTGTTCCAAGTTTGTTCCCAGTTTGTTCCCAGTTTGTTAAAGTTTGTTTCCAGTTTGTTCTCAGTTTGTTTCCAGTTTGTTCCCAGTTTGTTAAAGTTTGTTCCCAGTTTGTTCCCAGTTTGTTCCCAGTTTGTTTCCAGTTTGTTCCCAGTTTGTTAAAGTTTGTTTCCAGTCTGTTCCCAGTTTGTTAAAGTTTGTTTCCAGTTTGTTCCCAGTTTGTTCCCAGTTTGTTCCCAGTTTGTTCCCAGTTTGTTCCCAGTTTGTTAAAGTTTGTTCCCAGTTTGTTCCCAGTTCGTTAAAGTTTGTTTCCAGTTTGTTCCCAGTTTGTTTCCAGTTTGTTCCCAGTTTGTTCCCAGTTTGTTAAAGTTTGTTCCCAGTTTGTTCCCAGTTTGTTCCCAGTTTGTTCCCAGTTTGTTAAAGTTTGTTTCCAGTTTGTTCCCAGTTTGTTCCCAGTTTGTTAAAGTTTGTTTCCAGTTTGTTTCCAGTTTGTTCCCGGTTTGTTCCCGGTTTGTTCCCAGTTTGTTAAAGTGTGTTTTCAGTTTGTTTCCAGTTTGTTCCCAGTTTGTTTCCAGTTTATTTCCAGTTTGTTCCCAGTTTGTTTCCAGTTTGTTCCCAGTTTGTTCCCAGTTTGTTAAAGTTTGTTCCCAGTTTGTGCCCAGTTTGTTCCCAGTTTGTTAAAGTTTGTTTCCAGTTTGTTCCCAGTTTGTTCCCAGTTTGTTTCCAGTTTGTTCCCAGTTTGTTTCCAGTTTGTTCCCAGTTTGTTAAAGTTTGTTCCAAGTTTGTTCCCAGTTTGTTCCCAGTTTGTTAAAGTTTGTTTCCAGTTTGTTCCCAGTTTGTTTCCAGTTTGTTCCCAGTTTGTTCCCAGTTCGTTAAAGTTTGTTTCCAGTTTGTTCCCAGTTTGTTTCCAGTTTGTTCCCAGTTTGTTCCCAGTTTGTTAAAGTTTGTTCCCAGTTTGTTCCCAGTTCGTTAAAGTTTGTTTCCAGTTTGTTCCCAGTTTGTTTCCAGTTTGTTCCCAGTTTGTTCCCAGTTTGTTAAAGTTTGTTCCCAGTTTGTTCCCAGTTCGTTAAAGTTTGTTTCCAGTTTGTTCCCAGTTTGTTTCCAGTTTGTTTCCAGTTTGTTCCCAGTTTGTTCCCAGTTTGTTAAAGTTTGTTTCCAGTTTGTTCCCAGTTTGTTCCCAGTTTGTTCCCAGTTTGTTTCCAGTTTGTTTCCAGTTTGTTCCCAGTTTGTTCCCAGTTTGTTCCCAGTTTGTTCCCAGTTTGTTAAAGTTTGTTCCCAGTTTGTTCCCAGTTTGTTCCCAGTTTGTTTGGGGACCTCTGGAACAGCCTCAATGACCCCTGCAGGTCCCCGAGCCCCACTATAGGAACCACTGATAGTGGTTTTGTTCTGGTTGTTAATGTGTGTTGTTAAAGGAATAGTTCACCCAAAAATGATCTCCTCCCCCCATGCCAGTAGAAATCAGGTAAAGTTTGTCAGTCCAACAGTCCCGCAGATCCCTGGAAGAAGTACAAGCAGCTTTCTCCAGAACAGCTGCAGCTGGAGACCTTCCGACCGTCTTCAGACTTCAACAAATAACAGAAAATAACCATAAAATGTCTCCATGCTGCTCTCACAGCATCATCCAAGTCTCCTGAAGCCAAATGATCCTAAAGAGACTTGAAAAGACATTTACACCATTATTTAGCTGAAATCGCCTCTAGCTGTTATTTCAAAATACGTCACGTTTGCGCACCCCGGCCTCGATAGGTAAGACTAGCTCCAATTACCAGAAACAAGACTTCAGGTTTGGCCGTTTAGCCTTCAAAATAAAAGCGTGAGATTTTAAATAGGTAGAAATACTGTTTTAAACCAACTACTTTGTATTTAATCGTCAAATTCAATAAGCGAGCACCCATATTAATATTTGATGTCCACTTTAGTCTCTGTTTTGTTTGTATTCTGCACAATGCAATACATGCAGCGTTTATAGTTAAAAATGGCACATTTTATGGCATTTTTCATTATTATTATGACATCAAATATTAATATGGGTGTATTTTTTGAAGTCTGAAGACAAGTCTCCAGCAACTTCAGTTGTTGTGGAGAAAGCTGCATTGTACTTCTTCCAGGGATCTGCGGGACTGTTGTATGGACTAACAAACTTTACCCAATTTTCTACTGGCATGGGGGTGAGTAGATAATGACAGAATTTTCATTTTTGGGTGAACTATTCCTTTAATGCGTGTTGTTAATGCGTGTTGTGTGGCAGGTACATGGTGGGCACGCTGGACCTGATGGTGTCGGAGAACTACCTGCTGGTCTACCTGTGCGGCATGGCGCCCAGGAACAAGATGCCGGCCGTCAGGTGGCTCCACCAGTGCTACACCTCCATCGACAGAAGGTACGCCGCGGCTGTTTACACGTCTGCCTCTTTTAGTGAAGAGAGAAGGGGATGACGTGACAAAGGGTTCTGGTCCGGATTCGAACCGAGGACGTCCTGTACTGCTGCTGTCTGTCCAACCGGACACCAGGGGGCGGGGCTCTGGACCGGCTCCTCCTCTTCCTGTTTCCCTGCTGCAGATGATCCAGAAACAAGAGCAACAGATTTTCTACTTACTGACCCACAATCTGCAGCATGTTACTGCTGACTGGTTAAACTTCATTTAACCAGGAAAGGATTACATGACATGACCGGGAGCTGCTCCTGACACTGAGCAGCTCCTCTGCAGCAGCAGTGCCTTGCTCAAAGGCTCCTCAGCAGGACTTCATTCACTTTCCTCACTCACAACCGTCCAATCAGCAAGCCTGCCTCTCTGACCTGCAGTCTACTGCTGCCACCTAGCTGCAGGCTGAAGGACTGCAGTGTGTGTGTGTGTGTGTGTGTTAACTGTGTCTCCTCCTCTTCCTCCAGGCTGAAGAAGGACCTGAAGGGTCTGCTGGTGGTCCATCCTGCCTGGTACATCAAGGCCCTGATCACACTGGTCAAACCCTTCATCAGGTCAGTCCATCTCTCTCTTCATTGGATTCTACATTGAGTTTTCTGTTTTCCAGCTTTAGTTGTTGATCATGAATAATGAGTAAAGTGTGAATATTTAACATCTGTGAATAGAAGTTGAAAAGTGGGTGTGGCCTGTGGATCGGGAGGTCACTGACCTTTGACCTCTCGTCTCATCCGCAGTGAGAAGTTCAGCAGGAAGATTCGTTTCATCCACAGCCTGCAGCAGCTGGAGGAGCTCATCCCCACCGACCGGCTGCAGATCCCCGACTGCATCCGCCAGTCAGTAGAGTCCAGTCTGCTGCTTCTACTGCTTCTACTGTCTCTACTGGTTCTACTGTCTCTACTGCTTCTACTGTCTCTACTGGTTCTACTGCTTCTACTGTCTCTACTGGTTCTACTGTCTCTACTGCTTCTACTGTCTCTACTGGTTCTACTGCTTCTACTGTCTCTACTGGTTCTACTGTCTCTACTGCTTCTACTGCTTCTACTGCTTCTACTGTCTCTACTGGTTCTACTGTCTCTACTGCTTCTACTGTCTCTACTGGTTCTACTGTCTCTACTGCTTCTACTGCTTCTACTGTCTCTACTGGTTCTGCTGTCTCTACTGCTTCTACTGCTTCTACTGTCTCTACTGCTTCTACTGCTTCTACTGCTTCTACTGCTTCTACTGTCTCTACTGGTTCTGCTGTCTCTACTGCTTCTACTGTCTCTACTGGTTCTACTGTCTCTACTGCTTCTACTGCTTCTACTGGTTCTACTGTCTCTACTGCTTCTACTGTCTCTACTGGTTCTGCTGTCTCTACTGCTTCTACTGTCTCTACTGGTTCTACTGTCTCTACTGCTTCTACTGCTTCTACTGTCTCTACTGGTTCTGCTGTCTCTACTGCTTCTACTGCTTCTACTGCTTCTACTGTCTCTACTGGTTCTACTGTCTCTACTGCTTCTACTGTCTCTACTGGTTCTGCTGTCTCTACTGCTTCTACTGCTTCTACTGTCTCTACTGCTTCTACTGCTTCTACTGTCTCTACTGGTTCTGCTGTCTCTACTGCTTCTACTGCTTCTACTGGTTCTACTGTCTCTACTGCTTCTACTGTCTCTACTGGTTCTACTGTCTCTACTGCTTCTACTGCTTCTACTGTCTACTGCTTCTACTGTCTCTACTGGTTCTACTGTCTCTACTGCTTCTACTGCTTCTACTGGTTCTACTGTCTCTACTGCTTCTACTGTCTCTACTGGTTCTACTGTCTCTACTGCTTCTACTGCTTCTACTGTCTACTGCTTCTACTGTCTCTACTGGTTCTACTGTCTCTACTGCTTCTACTGCTTCTACTGCTTCTACTGTCTCTACTGGTTCTGCTGTCTCTACTGATTCTACTGCTTCTACTGCTTCTACTGTCTCTACTGGTTCTACTGTCTCTACTGCTTCTACTGTCTCTACTGGTTCTACTGCTTCTACTGTCTCTACTGGTTCTACTGCTTCTACTGCTTCTACTGTCTCTACTGCTTCTACTGCTTCTACTGCTTCTACTGTCTCTACTGGTTCTACTGCTTCTACTGCTTCTACTGTCTCTACTGGTTCTACTGCTTCTACTGCTTCTACTGCTTCTACTGTCTCTACTGTCTCTACTGGTTCTACTGTCTCTACTGCTTCTACTGACTCTACTGCTTCTACTGCTTCTACTGCTTCTACTGTCTCTACTGCTTCTACTGTCTCTACTGGTTCTGCTGTCTCTACTGCTTCTACTGTCTCTACTGGTTCTACTGTCTCTACTGCTTCTACTGCTTCTACTGTCTCTACTGGTTCTGCTGTCTCTACTGCTTCTACTGTCTCTACTGGTTCTACTGCTTCTACTGCTTCTACTGTCTCTACTGGTTCTACTGCTTCTACTGCTTCTACTGTCTCTACTGTCTCTACTGGTTCTACTGTCTCTACTGCTTCTACTGTCTCTACTGGTTCTGCTGTCTCTACTGCTTCTACTGTCTCTACTGCTTCTACTGCTTCTACTGTCTCTACTGCCTCTACTGTCTCTACTGGTTCTACTGTCTCTACTGCTTCTACTGACTCTACTGCTTCTACTGCTTCTACTGTCTCTACTGCTTCTACTGTCTCTACTGCTTCTACTGCTTCTACTGTCTCTACTGCTTCTACTGTCTCTACTGCTTCTACTGCTTCTACTGCTTCTACTGTCTCTACTGGTTCTGCTGTCTCTACTGCTTCTACTGTCTACTGCTTCTACTGCTTCTACTGTCTCTACTGCTTCTACTGCTTCTACTGTCTCTACTGCTTCTACTGCTTCTACTGCTTCTACTGTCTCTACTGTCTCTACTGCTTCTACTGCTTCTACTGTCTCTACTGTCTCTACTGCTTCTACTGCTTCTACTGCTTCTACTGTCTCTACTGCTTCTACTGCTTCTACTGTCTCTGCTGCTTCTACTGTCTCTACTGCTTCTACTGCTTCTACTGTCTCTACTGCTTCTACTGTCTCTACTGCTTCTACTGCTTCTACTGTCTCTACTGCTTCTACTGCTTCTACTGTCTCTACTGCTTCTACTGTCTCTACTGTCTCTACTGCCTCTACTGTCTCTACTGTCTCTACTGCTTCTACTGTCTCTACTGTCTTTGCTGCTTCTACTGCTTCTACTGTCTCTACTGCCTCTACTGTCTCTACTGCCTCTACTGCCTCTACTGTCTCTACTGTCTTTGCTGCTTCTACTGCTTCTGCTGCTTCTACTGTCTCTACTGATTCTACTGCCTCTACTGTCTCTACTGTCTCTACTGCTTCTACTGCCTCTACTGTCTCTGCTGCTTCTATTGCTTCTACTCTCTCTACTGCTTCTACTGGTTCTGCTGCTTCTACTGCCTCTACTAGTTCTGCTGTCTCTACTGTCTCTGCTGCTTCTACTGTCTCCACTGGTTCTATTGTCTCTGGTTCTATTGTCTCCACTGGTGCTTATCATCAGGACGTTCACACTATGAGCCGGCTGGTCGATGTGTTGCTCTGTTCTGACTGGTTGTGGGCGGGGCCAGGGGCTCTGTGGGCGGGCCCAGATGCTCTGTGGGCAGGTCCAGATGCTCTGTGGGCGGGCCAGATGTTCTGTGGGCGGGGCCAGATGCTCTGTGGGCGGGTCCAGATGTTCTGTGGGCGGGGCCAGATGCTCTATGGGCGGGTCCAGATGTTCTGTGGGCGTGTCCAGATGCTCTGTGGGCGTGTCCAGGGGCTCTGTGGGCGGGTCCAGATGCTCTGTGGGCGGGGTCAGGGGCTCTGTGGGCGGGTCCAGATGCTCTGTGGGTGGGGCCAGGGGCTCTGTGGGCGGGTCCAGATGCTCTGTGGGCGGGGCCAGGGGCTCTGTGGGCAGAAACAGGCAGATCACATGACTCACTGCCTCCTGTGTTCTCTGGTCTCCTGCAGGTTGGATGAGAAGATGAGCAGATGAAGCCTGAGGAGAACAGAGGATCACACATGGAGGCTCATCAGCAGGATGGAGGATAAAGGTCAAAGGTCACCAGGCTCCTGGCAGCCTGCAGGAAACATTAAGACTTTGCTTCACTTTATTTATGTCTTTGAATCAAGAGGGGGGGGGAGGGGGCATCATGGTGAATAGAAGTAGGCTCTACATGATTAGGGAATGTAAATAGTGATAATGAATAATGTATATAGGTGTATTGAAATTAATAATGTAAATAGGTGGATTGAAGGAAATAAATTAAAACTTGAAACAATGTACAGAGACGTCACTCAGTGTTTTCCAGTGGGACGACTGCTGTTTATACCAGAGTTAGAGGGACAGGTCACACATTTTATCTACTGTTTTGCAAAATGAACATGTTTTATATTTTACAAAATGTACAATCTGAACTTCTGCTGCTGCTGAACGACCGAACACACACTCTGTAGTTTTGGTATGAAGGAATGTAAAGTGGATGGAAGATGGAAGGAGGCGAACCGCGAGACTCCGCCTGGCTGTGGGCGGAGCTACAGGCCTGATGCAGTAAAGCAACAGCCAATCAGCTTCCAGCAGGACTATCAGGACTCACACAGTATTTACAGAACGGCTAGACTCACCTGCTGCTGCTATATACAATACACACACATTCTATAATACATATTTTATAATACACACACATTCTATAATACATATTCTATAATACACACACATTCTATAATACATATTCTATAATACACACACATTCTATAATACATATTCTATAATACACACACATTCTATAATACATATTCTATAATGGAAGACAGATTCTATAATACAGACAGCTGACAGTACAGCACAGTCCACTGGTTTCTACTGGTTTCTACTGGTTTCTACTGGTTTCTACTGCAGCTGACAGTAAACCAGAGAATCCAGACTGGTCCAGCAGCAGACTGGTTGTGTTGAAGTTCTTGATGTTTTATTGATGATTTATCTGAAACTCTTCAGCAGCGGTGAAAACATCTGTGAGCTGCTGTTTGAACCAGAGAGACTCACAAATATCCAGAATTATTGTCATGTGTTATCATGTCTAATGGCATATTTCTCCATGTGTAATTCTGCACTTGAATATGTTTTAAATTATAAATATTCAGTCAGATCTTCACAAATCTGTGACTCAGCATCACATCTCGTGTCACATGACTGTTGACACTGTTCCAGTTTTCTGTCAAAACATCTGAAAACCAAATCCAACCTGTTCTGTCTGAGTCTGACTTCCTTCATGTCAAAAGTGTTGAGGATTCAGACAGCAGCATTAGGGGAACAGGACTCTGCCACAACACATTAGAATATTAATTTATCTGTAAATATCAGAGACAACAGTTACAACTCATCAAAGAGAAAAGAGTTAATAAATAACTCCACAGTCTGAAAAGTGACTGATGTCAAGTGGAAAAAACACTGGAGATTTTCACCTGACAGATGACACTTGGATGGAAGCATCGACATTTTTTAAATACTGAATGATGAACTTCGTGTAATATTATTTTCTGAATGTGGATGTTAGTGTTTTGTAGTGAGACTGTGAACCCACAGTCTCACTACAAAACATGTTTCTGATCAGATCCTGAACTCAGTGAGGATCTCCTCTGTCCGTCTCTGTCTCTTTGTAATATTTTTTTCACATGATTACAGAATAAAGCTTCTGCTTGCTGTGCTTGTTTGCGGCTGCAGTCTGTTGGTGTCAGTTTGTTAAATACAGAGAAAGGAGAAACTGTTTCTGTTGTGATTCATTTGTCTTCTCAGCCTCGCTGTGTTTATTCATTCATAATCTTCTTCATGTTCACCTAACTCTTAATTGTGATATTTCTTCAGCATTAGACAGAATCAGAATCAGATTCACTTTCTCCAGATACATTTTCACATACTAGGAGTTTGACTTGGTGAGGTTGGTGCAGAGCAACATGCAGACATTTAGACAAAGGCCCAATCCCAGCGCCCCCTACAGACTGAGCCCCCTGTGAGCAGCTGGAGAGCCGGAGTGAGGGGAGGAACAGGACGGCACTTTGTGGCATCACCTGTTGCCTTGACAACGTCAGACGTTACTATCTCCCGTCAATTAATCCATTTGTAATTTACTCTTTGTTTGCGCTTTTGTCTAAACAGCATTATTAAACTAAAATGAAAAAAATGTTGATGAATAATGTTAAATAGGCCTAGGTATATGTTTTGTAACATTGCAAAGTTTATACTGTGCTAATGGATATAGAAAATACTCTTCATTCTACTAGAGGTTAACCTGCACTACATCATTACAATATGTAAAATATGTCCAAAAAAAAAAAAGATAACAAAAAAGAAACAGTAGGAGGCACGTTGAAAACAAAAGGTACTTTTAATAAAGCTTAATGAGCACAAATAAGCACATAAAGGCTTTATTACATGCTGCTTATATTAGCAGCATCTAACATCCTTCTTAAACGTTTAGGAAAACTTAACTTTCTTTTTTCTCAAATTAGCTGTTTATCCTGTTATAATGTTGCAATGTTTTCTCTTTTAACTGTATCTTGCATGTAGTTTGATCCGTTCATGCCTGTTTCTCTAAGTTCTTGTTAACTGTTTTTTTTGTGGTTATTTTTCCTTAATTATGTTTTTTTTCTTTTGTATCGGGTGTATTGGCAGAAATTTTCCACATACATGAATATTAACGTCACAAACACTATGAACTGTGGGTAATTCCCTCAAGCAAAGTCTCCAGAAATGCGGACTTGATGAAAGTCTGCATAAAGGGCTCATAAAGTCCGCCAGTGAGCCCTCGCACCGATTTCACAGCGGGACGTCCTGAACCCTCGCGGACTGTCGGGAACGCGCGTCAAAGTCCGTGAGTCTGAGTGCGGACGTTGGGATCGGGCCGCACAGACAGACAGCATCAAGCTTTACAACAGAATTTAGATGAGATGACACACACTGGTTTGCTATAAAAGTAAAAACACCTCAAAGAAGGAAATCAGGGAGCTGAGGCAGCAGAAAGAGTTCTTCAGAAAGACTCGCTGCACAGAGGTCAGAAGGTCAAGATGTTTCCATCAGATCATCAGAGATCCTGCGTCTCTTTCTGCTGACTCAGCTCCTGGCTTCTGTTTCCAGGCGGTTCCTCCGTCTCATCTATCTATCTATTCATCTGAACCTTCGACCCGAACACACATCAAACTCTCACTCAGCACTTTGTCATATTTCTGACCTTCTGACCTTCCAGTCTGCTGTCAGGAGACTCTGGACTGAGGTGAAGGGGATCAGATGTTTTGATACGGTGAAATACCAATAAAACTATTTAATGTTTGAGGAGGAGATCTGGAGCTCTGGGGCAGTTCCACATCTTAATTTTCTGATATTTTAGTTATACATCTCTTCCTTCCAGGCGACTGAACAGAAAACAGCAGCTGAAAGTTTGACATCAACACGTCTGGTCAGCAGGTGGCAGCGTGGGACCAACAGGACCAGACCAGGGTGCTCAGACTGAGGTCCGGGGACCGCCAGGTGTCCTTCGGGGGGTTCCAGGGGTCACTGAAGGGATTCTAGGGGTTCTTGATAGAGTTCCATGTGTGCTTGAAGAGGTTCCTGGGGTCCTTCAGAGGGTTCCAGGGGTTCTTGAGGGAATGTCTGTCGTATATAAATCAACCCAGACAGTTTATATGTTTTGTTCAGCAGGACTCTGATGAAGCCCATCCAGATACTTTATCCTGCAGCTGTCTGTTAATCCAGTCTGACTCTCATCTGATCCTCAACCAGCTGCTGAGACTGAGACGGACTCTGACTTCGACATATGAGCATTTTCAGAATGTTAATAGCATAAGAAAATTATTCTGTAGATATTATTCATATTGTTTTATTTTCAAATAATATTCATATTATTTGTTTTGTTTCATTTTTAAATATTATTATAAATATTCATTTAGATTTTTATTTTTTTTACTTTCAGGTCTGTGAATGAAGCCAGTGACTGCAGTCTGTTCCTTCTTCTTCTGCTGTTTTCTGTTTGCAGCTCAGACTCCAGCGGCACCAGTGAAGCCGCTGTACAGTAAACCAGTAACTCCGTCTATTATTACCAGATGACTGGGTGCGTCTCATTTATGGCCAGGCGGCTCCCGGCCCCGCCCCCGCCCTCCGCCGCTGAGCACGAGCTGTCCACGCGCTGCCGCTGCAAGCTGATTGGCTACAAGCGACAAAAACAGCTGAATCCGACCAATCAGAGAGCTCCGCCTCGCGACATTCGTTGTGTTCATTCTCCGAGTGCGTGCACGGTAACGGGGACCCCCCGCCCCGCCGGTATAAAAGCACCGAGCGGCTCCAATGTTTACAGTCAGACACCAACACACAACACTGATGCTGCTGTAGTGAGGCGGAGGATCCACTTGGTTTTTGTTTCTCTGCCGGTTCCTCCGGTCCCTCCTGCATCATGGTCGTGACGGAGAAGCAGCTGCAGATCTTCCAGCTGGAGTTCAGCGACCCCAGCAAGCCGTTCTACTGCAGCGGGGACAAGCTGTGCGGGCGGGTGCAGCTGCGCGCGGCGCAGCGCTGCAGGCTGACCCGCCTGCGGCTCAGCGCAGCCGGCTGCGCACGCGTGCAGTACGCCAAGGGCAAGACCCGCTGCCAGGGGGAGGTGGACTACCTGAAGTACGAAGAAGACCTGCAGCTGGACGAGCTGCCCAGAGGTGAGGAGAAGAGTCACTGCAGAGTGTGTGTGAGTGTGTGTGTGTGAGAGTGAGTGAGTGAGTGAGTGAGTGTGAGAGTGAGAGTGAGTGAGTGTGAGAGTGAGAGTGAGTGAGTGTGAGAGTGAGAGTGAGTGAGTGAGTGAGTGTGTGTGTGTGCGTGGTGGTGGGGTGGGGGGGTGGGGGGGTGCATCTTCTGCTGCATGAATAGAAAAACTAAAGACAGTTTGATGCTTCAGTCTGAGACCAATTTCCTTAAAAGACCCTGTGAGTTTTCTTCATTAATATTCATGTCAGCCTGTTAAGGTGTTGCATCATCCTGTGATGTATAAGGTGTAACATGACATCACAGCTGACATCACAGCTGACATCACAGCTCACCTGACTGTCCGTCTCTCCTCAGACTCCGACGGCTGCTTCCTCCTCCAGCCGGGGAAAACATACCACTTCCTGTTTGGCTTCGAGCTCCCGCCCCCTGGGTAAGACGCCACACGCCACACGCCACACGCCACACGCCACACGCCACAAACTGATGGATCTGACAGGCAGCTAGACTGATTACAGAACTGATCAATACTACACTGGTTGTCTATGGGAAGGCCTGAACCTGAATTGATTCTAATAATGAGACGTTTTGATCAGATGTACAAGTGCGCTTGAATGTTATTATAATTATGTAGAGGTTCAGTTTCCCATGATGCTCTAAATGTTTCAGTGATTTTTCCGCCCGACAAGAATAAACTTCTGGAGGAAACACTGAATATGAAAATGGTCAAATGTAAAGAGACTGAATATCAGCAGAAACTGCAGCGATGAACAGCCTTCAGAACCAGATCAGAACTCTGATCACTGGCATTGATCAGCTGAAATCCATAATGTCGTGTTTCTGTCCCCAGCAGATTTAATAGCAGATATATTGCACATTTTTTATTATATTTTTTCATATTCTGTATTGTAAATATCTCTTTTTGTTTTTTATATTTATGTTCTTGACTTTGACTTGCAGTACTTGTTGTGTTTTTTACTTCTACTTTCTTATTTTTCTCCATGTTTATTGTATGCACCAACATACCAAGGCAAATTCCTTGTATTGTGAACTTTACTTGGCAATAAACCTGATTCTGATTGTGATTCTCAGGCGGCTGGTGTCGTCCTATAAGGGGAAGTTCGGGTCTGTCCGGTACTACGTGCGGGCGGTGATGGAGATGCCTTCCCAGCATGCCTTGCAGTGTGAGAGGGAGTTTGAGGTGGAGGAGCCGCTGGACGTCAACAGCCCCGACCTGCTGGTACGACTGGAAATACATCAAGTCACACAAGTCATCAGGTACCAGTTAAATTATTAGCAGTTCCAGTCCACATCATTGATCAGCCCCCCCCCCCCCCCCCCAGGCTCCGGCGGCCGGCTCTAAGCAGAAGAAGGTCACCTGCATGTTCATCCCGGACGGCCAGGTGTCCATCAGCGCTCAGATCGACAGGAAGGGATTCTGCGAAGGCGAGGAGATCAGCGTCAACGCCAAGTTCGAGAACTCGTGTTCGCGCATCGTGGTGCCGAAGGCCGCCATCATCGCCAAACACTCGTACCAGGCCGGCGGACGCACCAAGGTCTGCTGCTCCGCACCTACAGCTGGGAATGAATCACATGTGATATCAATATATTTGATCAGGTTAATAGACTCTGTAGGCAGAGATAAAACAGGATGAAACTTTATTGATCCCTGTAGTGAAACTAACAGCAGCAAAACATTAATAGAATACAGCAATGAAAACTAGAATAGAAGTAAGAGTGGAGCGAATGTGTTCAGTAGAAATGACGAGTTGTTTCGTCTCGTCTGTTCAGGTGTTGAGGCAGAAACTGTCGGCGGTTCGAGGAAACCACATCATCTCCGGTATGTGTGACATGTGGCAGGGAAAAACCATCCGGGTTCCCAAACTGAAGCCGTCGCTGGTGGGCTGTGACATCATCAGGGTGGACTACGCCCTCATGGTGAGTCGCAGACCGATGATGTCATGGGTTTAGGCGCATGGAGCTGAAGTTAGATGTTGGACCTGGAGTCGATGGAGACCGGCTCTCATCTTAAACTTTAACCTTGAAACTGAAAACTGAACTTAAATATAAAACTGAGACTTTTACCTAAAAAACAACAAACTTATAATCCCCCCCCCCCCCCCCCCCAGATCTACATCCACATCCCCGGCAGTGAGAAGCTGATCCTGGAGCTGCCGCTGGTGATCGGTACGATCCCGTTCAGCGGTTTCGGCAGTCGGACCAGCAGCATGAGCAGCCAGGCGGAGTCTCTGAGCTCGCCCTCGGCCAGCTGGGCCTCGTTCCCCTCGGCGCCCCCCAGCTACAGCAACATCCACCGCGACCTGCGGGTCGACAGCACCCGCACGCCGCTGCTGGACGACTACGACGGCGACGAGGAGGAGGAGGGGCTCTTCATGCGAGCGCCAAAACTCCACTACCCTCCTCCCCCCGCCTACACCGAGGTGAGCAGCCAAAGTTCAGCCTTAACGAGATTAACCCTGGCCCTTAACGAGGTCTGGGCCTTAACGAGAAAAACCCTGGCCCTTAACGAGATAAACCCTGGCCCTTAACGAGGTCTGGGCCTTAACGAGAAAAACCCTGGCCCTTAACGAGATAAACCCTGGCCCTTAACGAGGTCTGGGCCTTAACGAGATAAACCCTGGCCCTTAACGAGGTCTGGGCCTTAACGAGATAAACCCTGGCCCTTAATGAGGTCTGGGCCTCTGTCTTCTCCAGTGTTGTCGTCATTTTGGGGCTTTCACATTCTGCCTGGATCCTTTTGTTTTTTCCTCCTACATCAAAATCAATGAGGCTTGTCTGTTTGTTCTATAAAGTTATGGGATGTTGCCATGGTATCAGTTAATGAAGCGCTAAGTAGACGATGATTCACGCTTGATCTGAGGCCGAGAACCTGTTCAGTTTGTTCTATCTGTCCATCACTGTCCAGGAGTTTGGTTTAATATCTGCTGTCTGTTGGCTGCAGGTTGATGCGGAGGCCGTTCCCGCTCAGGTGGTCCAGGTCTTCTGAAGGTCAGGTGGTCCAGGTCTTCTGAAGGTCAGGTGGTCCAGGTCTTCTGAAGGTCAGGCGGTCCAGGTCTTCTGAAGGTCAGGCGGTCCAGGTCTTCTGAAGGTCAGGCGGTCCAGGTCTTCTGAATGTCGAGGAACCGGACTGTTCCAGCTGGAAGGAGAGAATGAGGAAGTAGAAGAGACAGAATGAAAGGGGATGAAGAAGACTTCCTGTCCTGAGCAGAAACCCCCGACCGACAGGATCCTGAAGTCTCCATCAAGTCTTCTACAGACTCTGGACTGAAGCTGTCAGTCTGTCAGTTAGTCATTCCAGTTCGTTCTGTTCTGCAGAGTCAGCATGTAGACCGTCATCCTCCTGCTGGTCCAGACAGACCGGACAGCTGCCTGATCGGCTGTGTGAAAATGTGTCTTTGCACTTTCTATAGATCAAAATGTTCTGTGATTATAATGTTTTCCTGTCATTAGATTCTAGATGTTTCTTGGCAGTCAAACATGTCGACTGGATGCTTTTTGCTTCCTGGAAGCGAAGTGACGCAGGAGCCAGACTGACTTGTAACAGCAGAAGAAGAAACTGTATATTTTGAAAACTGTAAATAAGAATGGAGTGTTTTGTATGAGGCCCTCCGGGCTTATTTTTGTATTCAGAGAATAAATCATTGAATTTTAACATTACCCCAAGTCTTTGCTCTGTATTTTATTGTTTTAAATTTCCATCCAAATGCCAACATGTTAACTTCCTAATGCCGAAGCCTTTGTAAAGCTGAGCTAAGAGGCTGTTTGTGGCCTGCAGGGTGCGGCAGAGGAGCCGGTTCACCCTGAATCCTGGTTTTCTTTATTCAAGACTTTGATCCATTCAGCTGGATGACAGGTTCAGTCAGAAGCATCAGGAGACGAGTTACTGCAGACTAATACTGGAGAATAACAACAGTGTAGTTTTATATAAGCACATATAAACTGAATCTTCTGGTCAGACTTCAGTGTTTCAGTTTATCAGCGGACGCCGATGGAAACCTGCTGAGTCTGGACTTCAACTGAGATCTGGATCATCAGCGTTCAGAAGGATCCGGCTGCAGATCCTTCAACATCACAGCTGTTCCTCCAAACCGCTCAGATCACATCTGTGACTGAATTTATTTTTTTAAAATTTCAGAATGTGTTTTGAATGGAAAAATAGTAAAAGAAAGGAACAATATCGATGACTGGACTGGACTGGACTGGACTGGACTGGACTGGACTGGACTGGACTGGAGGTTTGGAGACTCAACTACAACTCGGCTTAAAGCCCTTCACACTCTGAAGTTTGTTCTTTTGTTTTATTCTGTATTTCTGTCCATTGCTGCTGCTGTTAAAGCCTTTCACTAACTGACAGTGAACATCAATGGCTGTGTGTGTGTGTGTGTGTGTGTGTGTGTGTGTGTGTGTGTGTGTGTGTGTGTGGAGGAGGAACTGGGGGAAAGCTCTTAGGGCAGCAGAGATGAGATTGGCCGGCCAAAATAACACTGTTGCTTTGCCCGGTGTGTGTGTGTGTGTGTGTGTGTGTGTGTGTGTGTGTGGGGGGGGGTGTGTGTGTGTGTGTGTGTGTGTGTGTGTGTGTGTGTGTTATGTAGGCTGTAGTATTTTTGGAAGAGCCTTGTGTTTTGTTTACCAGTAAAGTCAGAGGCTGCTAAAGAGGGACAGACAGACAGACAGACAGACAGACAGACAGGCAGACAGACAGACAGACAGACAGACAGACAGACAGACAGGCAGACAGACAGGTAGACAGACAGACAGACAGACAGACAGACAGACAGACAGACAGACAGACAGACAGGCAGACAGACAGGTAGACAGACAGACAGGTATATTCTTTCTAACAGAGTTATCCAGTGATCTTAATCATCTGAACCTGTATTAATCATCAGTGAATTCTTCAGTAGAAACTCTTTATCAGCAGCAGAGACGCTCTATTTTCTTTCTTTCTATTTTCTTTCACTGTGTTTAGGTTCTACTGCGGAGCGGTGCCGACAGGATCGGGTTTAGCTTCGCCTGCCTTCGTTACCTTACATTACCTGACCTACATAGATTGATTTCACATTTTTTTCCTGATCATATTTAATCACTTTAATCGTCATGTTTCTGTTTCAGTACAAATGAACTTAAAGCTGAATCCTCTCTGATCAGGATCTGATCATCAGGATCTGATCATCAGGATCTGATCATCAGGATCTGATCATCAGGATCTGATCCTGCAGCGTACAGAACATGTAGGACAGTCCAGTATAGAGACCCATGACTCAGCTGGACCCTATAGCATGGACCGCTGTGTGTGTGTGTGTGTGTGTGTGTGTGTGTGTGTGTGTGTGTGAGTGTGTGTGTGAGTGTGTGTGTGTGTGTGTGTGTGTGTGTGTGTGTGTGAGTGTGTGCCTGGCAGTGAAATCCAACACTGCTGTTTACTCTGCTGCAGCTGTTCAGATTCAGACCTCAAAATGACAAAATGACAGCAGAGCCTCCTTACATTCACCACAACCCCCCTCCTCTCTCTCTATCTCTCTATCTCTATCTCTCTCTCTATCTGTCTCTCTCTCTATCTCTCTCTCTCTCCCCCCTCCTCTCTCTCTATCTCTCTATCTCTATCTCTATCTGTCTCTCTCTCTATCTCTCTCTCTCTCTCTATCTGTCTCTCTCTCTATCTCTCTCTCTCTCCCCCCTCCTCTCTCTCTATCTCTCTATCTCTATCTCTATCTGTCTCTCTCTCTATCTCTCTCTCTCTCTATCTCTATCTCTCTCTCTATCTGTCTCTCTCTCTATCTCTCTCTCTCTCCCCCCCCTCTCTATCTGTCTCTCTATCTATCTCTGTCTCTGTCTCTCTCTCTCTCTCCCTCTCTCTCTCTATCTGTCTCTGTCTCTCTCTCTCCCCCCCTCTCTCTCTCTCCCTCTCTCTCTCTATCTGTCTCTGTCTCTCTCTCTCCCCCCCTCTCTCTCTCTCCCTCTCTCTCTGTCTCTCTCTCTCTCCCCCCCTCTCTATCTCTCTCTCTCTGTCTCTCTCCCCCCCTCTCTCTCTCTCTCCCCCCCTCTATCTGTCTCTCTCTCTATCTCTTTCTCCCCCCCTCTCTGTCTCTCTCTCCCTCTCTCTCTCTCTATCTCTCCCCCCCCCCCCCCTCTCTCACCCCCCCCCCCCCCTCTCTCTCCATAGATATCCCTGCTGCCTCTCTCAGTCTTTCTGATTGGACGTCAGCAGGTTCCCTGTAACTGATGAACTCATCAGCCTGAGTGTTAATTGTCTTATTTTTAATATAATGAATGTGAGGAGAAACGTGATGAAGCTGCACAGCAACAGACTGCAGTGGAAGAGATGCTTTCTAAACTGATGGTGACCCTTCCACCTGATACTTGCAATAATAATAATAATAATAATGATAATAATAATAATAATAATAATAACAATAATAATAATGATAATGATAATGATAATAGCCATAATAATAGCCATCAGTGCGGTCCAAGTGATTTGACAGTGAGAATATCAGCTTGATTCATCATTTTGACATCTAAAGTCAGATAGAGTCAGATAGAGACAGATAGAGACAGATAGAGTCAGATAGAGACAGATAGAGACAGATAGAGACAGATAGAGTCAGATAGAGACAGATAGAGACAGATAGAGACAGATAGAGTCAGATAGAGACAGATAGAGTCAGATAGAGACAGATAGAGACAGATAGAGACAGACAGAGACAGATAGAGACAGATAGAGACAGATAGAGTCAGATAGAGACAGATAGAGACAGATAGAGACAGATAGAGACAGATAGAGACAGATAGAGACAGACAGAGTCAGATAGAGACAGATAGAGACAGATAGAGACAGATAGAGTCAGATAGAGACAGATAGAGACAGATAGAGACAGACAGAGTCAGATAGAGACAGATAGAGACAGATAGAGACAGATAGAGTCAGATAGAGACAGATAGAGACAGATAGAGACAGATAGAGTCAGAGCATTTCAGGGACTGCAGGTGAAATGTTGCCTGACATTCATCAGACTGCTGCTGTTCAGCATCCAGTCCAGAGAACTGGGAGGTAAACTGGTCCAGAGAACTGGGAGGGAACTGGGAGGTAAACTGGTCCAGAGAACTGGGAGGTAAACTGGTCCAGAGAACTGGGAGGTAAACTGGTCCAGAGAACTGGGAGGTAAACTGGTCCAGAGAACTGGAAGGTAAACTGGTCCAGAGAACTGGAAGGTAAACTGGTCCAGAGAACTGGGAGGTAAACTGGTCCAGAGAACTGGAAGGTAAACTGGTCCAGAGAACTGGGAGGTAAACTGGTCTGAGTCCTGCAGCAGGGTTTGAGGGTCTGCAGCAGTTTATTATACGCGGCAATACAGCTGTTATTGTTTTATGATTTTTATTGTTTTAATATTTTATATATCTTAATTTTTTAAAATCTATTTTATGTATTCTATGCCTTTGGTGTATTTAGTGTAAGGTCTGTTGTCTTCAGAGTTGCACTGGGGCAAATTCTATCAACTTTATTGACAAAGCAATAAATGATTGAATCTATATACAGATGTACATAAATACACACACACACTCATGTACATACAGTACATGCATTCATATGTACATGCATTTATACATACAGTACATACATACACATAAATATATACATACATGCACACATACATACACATATACATAAATACATACAGTACATGCATACAGGACACAGCCCTATTCATCCATCTCATCAGATTACATCTCATCTTTTGCTCATCAGATTACAGCTGGCCTTAACACCAGTGTCCCGCAACACACACACACACACACACATACACACACACACACACCATCTTCTTGCTCCTGTCCTCTGCGTGATCACAAGCCTGTCTTCATTCCCATTGGTCAGTAGTGTAATCCACACTGTCTCTGATTGGCTGGAGCCTCACAGTCAGTCGGTCAGAGCGTGGTCGAGTCTCAGCAGCAGAGCCACTTATAGACCGAGCTGTACGTTACACTACCGTCTGACCCCGTTTACACGAGTCTGATCACACGTCAACACGGTGGAAATCCATCCAAGATGCATTGTGGGACGGAGATGCAAATGTCAATGGAAATGTTTCTCCAAGCCACATGTGTAATCTCTATTCTCCCATTCAGCAAGAGGGATCTGCATAGTGAGAGGGAAGGCTACAAGCAACCAATAGTAAGGAGGTCAGAGGTCAGAGGTCACAGCAGCCTGTCAATAAATGGATCCACCTGGAGTTGTGAGGTTTTCACATGAGAACAGACATTTGTCCCATCCCTGCCAGTCGAGAAAATACAGCGCAGAACACTTCTCCTGTCCAACATAGCTCACTGATGCACAAAACACCGGCTCCTCGCTCTCCTCTTCTCCTCGCTCTCCTCTTCTCCTCGCTCTCCTCTTCTCCTCGCTCTCCTCTTCTCCTCGCTCTCCTCTTCTCCTCGCTCTCCTCTTCTCCTCTTCTCCTCGCTCTCCTCTTCTCCTCGCTCTCCTCTTCTCCTCGCTCTCCTCATCTCCTCACTCTCCTCGTCTCCTCACGCTCCTCGCTCTCCTCTTCTCCTCGCTCTCCTCATCTCCTCGCGCTCCTCTTCTCCTCGCTCTCCTCTTCTCCTCGCTCTCCTCTTCTCCTCGCTCTCCTCTTCTCCTCTTCTCCTCGCTCTCCTCTTCTCCTCGCTCTCCTCATCTCCTCGCTCTCCTCTTCTCCTCGCTCTCCTCTTCTCCTCGCTCTCCTCATCTCCTCACTCTCCTCGTCTCCTCACGCTCCTCGCTCTCCTCTTCTCCTCGCTCTCCTCATCTCCTCGCGCTCCTCTTCTCCTCACTCTCCTCTTCTCCTCACTCTCCTCTTCTCCTCGCTCTCCTCTTCTCCTCGCTCTCCTCATCTCCTCGCTCTCCTCTTCTCCTCGCTCTCCTCATCTCCTCACTCTCCTCGTCTCCTCACGCTCCTCGCTCTCCTCTTCTCCTCGCTCTCCTCATCTCCTCGCTCTCCTCTTCTCCTCGCTCTCCTCTTCTCCTCTTCTCCTCGCTCTCCTCTTCTCCTCGCTCTCCTCTTCTCCTCGCTCTCCTCATCTCCTCACTCTCCTCGTCTCCTCACGCTCCTCGCTCTCCTCTTCTCCTCGCTCTCCTCATCTCCTCGCGCTCCTCTTCTCCTCGCTCTCCTCTTCTCCTCGCTCTCCTCTTCTCCTCGCTCTCCTCTTCTCCTCTTCTCCTCGCTCTCCTCTTCTCCTCGCTCTCCTCATCTCCTCGCTCTCCTCTTCTCCTCGCTCTCCTCTTCTCCTCGCTCTCCTCATCTCCTCACTCTCCTCGTCTCCTCACGCTCCTCGCTCTCCTCTTCTCCTCGCTCTCCTCATCTCCTCGTGCTCCTCTTCTCCTCACTCTCCTCTTCTCCTCACTCTCCTCTTCTCCTCGCTCTCCTCTTCTCCTCACTCTCCTCTTCTCCTCGCTCTCCTCTTCTCCTCGCTCTCCTCATCTCCTCGTGCTCCTCTTCTCCTCACTCTCCTCTTCTCCTCACTCTCCTCTTCTCCTCGCTCTCCTCTTCTCCTCGCTCTCCTCTTCTCCTCACGATCTTCATCTCTCCTGTCCCACGTCTCTCAGTGGCAGCTGCTGTTCTCTCCATCAGTCGTGTTTGACAACTCAGAAGTGCATCTACGACAAAACGTTCCTTCTTCCTGTGACGGTATTTCCTCTGTGCCGACCTCGTCGCCCGGCCTGAAGACACGAGCTTCTCATGGATGCGGCTCCTTCCATTGGCTCCAGCAGGTAGGAGGAGTTTACGTTCCTAGACCAGCCTCGCTCTCCTTCCTCTGTGCTCCATGAATTACACCCCATCATCATAACCACCTGTGGGTCCAGGAACGGTCCAGGACGTCCGGACTCTCAGGGTGTTTTCACACTTGGTCCGTTTCAGCCTCTCAAGTGGACTCAGCTCAATCACAGTTTTTTTTGTGCATATGCGAACAGGCCAAATTAAGTTAGACCCTCTAAAACGTTTGTGGTCCATTTTGTGGTCCGATTGATTCGTGCAATGTGAAAACAAAGCGGTGCCGGTCGGCTTTGCATTTTGCTTTACGCCTTTTTACCTTGAGGTTTGCCATATATAAGCAGCTGCAATATCCTGTGACCACATGTGGAGAGCGAGGGGTTGTGTGGTCTCATGAAGAGACATTCAGTCACAGTAACACTATATTACTGTTGTAATATATGTAATAAATGTATTGTGTGCATGTATTTAGTCTGTACCAGTTCAGATGAGAGCTGAGTAGGCCTAAGGCAGGAAGCCTGAGCTGGTTCTGATGGTGCTCCATGCTTGTCTCCTCTTTATACCTCACGTTTGTGGTATTTCACTGCAATTCTGGTTTCCCTCTCTCTATTTCTCAACAGCTTCTCAAAAATGTACCACAACAAAATGATAAAAACATCTGCAGTGGCCATCTTGAAGAAAACCACCCATAGTGCAACGTTGCACAGGTGGGATCCGAGATCTCATACTGAGTCCCTAACCCTCCAACAGATCATCCACACTATAAACCAAGGCCGATCAGGTTCTACGAACATCATGCGGTTCATGTGTGGAATCACTTTACTCTCAGCACACCATCAAGTGGTGCAGCTCACACACCCGGGTATCACAACCGCATCGCTGATTCACTCTCTCACTCTCTCACTTCTCCTTTCAGAGGTTCAGACTCTTGGCTCCAGACTCAGACCCACTCCGGTCCCACTGTTCAGCCATGATCTGACCTTGACCTTCAGCTGACTCCACAGCTGCAACACCTGGCCACGCCTCCCAAGCTGCCATCTTCACCAGCCTCTCATCACACCTGGCAGGCTGGAACTGCTTCAAGGCTTCTCTGACCACATACCATCTGCTATTCCCCTCTCTCCATGTCAAGTCCATTTGTCATTTTATCACCCACTCTGAAAATACGCTCCTCTGCTCTCCAGATCTACATCATGGGAAACAAGTTCTTTGTCAAATTTGTCTCTGCAGTCCTTGTCCATCTATTTCTCATTCTCATGTTTCCATACCAATCAAAGAACCATGACTCTCACCAAGGCGCTTGCCACTCTCTCCGATCTTCTCAGTGTTTGTATCCAAACCCGGTTTAGGTCCTCCATGGTCGACTCAGCGCTGGAGTCCGTGTTCCTCCTGGCCTTCTTCGGCTTCTTGAGATCTTCTGAATTCGCCCTGTGGAAGAAAAAAATATTAGTTTAGTTGTAATGAACTCTTGTATTGCTTTGCTTAGTGGGAAAGTACTGCTTGCACCCTTGAATGAGAACATATTGTTATTTTACCAGAACACTCAGAACATATTATCTTTCTAGAACCCTTCCATATGCCTCTTTGTTCCAACTGCTGAACTCAACTGTACATAAGCTTGTTGCCCAAGACTTGTCTTGAAGAACGTCCTGGACCTGTTTTGGGTCTTGGGTCTTCCATGCTGCATCTATAATAAACTATATATGAAGTGAGAGACAGTAGTCACTTGGTTGTATTATATCTAGACTAGTGAACCTAGAAGAAAGTAAATATATTTTTTCTTCTACAGCCCAAACTTCATGCACCTACAGTTCTTCTTGC
Source organism: Centroberyx gerrardi (assembly GCF_048128805.1). Classification (NCBI taxonomy): domain Eukaryota; kingdom Metazoa; phylum Chordata; class Actinopteri; order Beryciformes; family Berycidae; genus Centroberyx; species Centroberyx gerrardi. The sequence goes on along the minus strand of NC_136008.1, from coordinate 440,555 downwards.
CACCCCAGCTTATCTGACTTCACCATCCACACATCCGCCTCTCATCTTCTCTCAAAAAACAAAAAACATTCAGGCAGCCAGGTAATATTCCGGAGACTCTTGTGTAATTAAGGCTTTAGTGATCCTGCACTGTGCAGTGTGACTGGATCTGATGTATGGATGAAGGATAAACCAGCTGGAGATTGGAGAAGTTTATTCCGTTAAATTAAATAGAAATTTAATTTAGTCAATATTAGCGCATCACTAATATGTAGCATGTATGACACGACTAAACAGCTCCAACTCAAATCCAGTCTCAGCTGTGAGGGTTCAGTCTGTCAGAGTTGGAGGATCGGTGAGTTCAGGTCTGACTCTGCTGACTCAGTCTGCTGCTCCATCATCACTGCAGGAAGAGCTCACACAGAGGTCAGAGGTCAGAGGTCAGCCTGGACCCTGCTGAGGTCATGGTGCTGTGATTGACAGGTCTGGTCTGTGTGTGAGGAGACAGTTAATACAACCTGGGTTTAGGGGTTTCACCCTCCATGCTGTAGTTCATTCATTTTGTTCCATGTTGTAACTGTCAGTTGCCTATTTGACCAATTTTTATTTATTTTTTGTTGTTTCCTTTTAATGTAACAAACCAATTTCCCCACAGGTTCAATAAAGTTTCTATCTAATGTAATGTTGCAGCTTCTACTCGCAGGCAAATAAAAGGTGAAACGCTGCCACCATGTGGACCGAGGAAGAGCTGCATCGACTGTCAATCTGTTTACTGTTTATTTTTTGAACTGTATTCTGGATTTTCTTGGTCAGTTTCATGAATGTTTCTGTACTCAGGTCTCTCTTGACAAAGAGATTTCAACTGCAGTGAAACCTCCTGGTTAAATAAAGGATAACTGGGTGCAGATGGAGTTTTACACAGTGAAGCTCCAGAAGGTTCACTGCAGCACAGAAAGCTGCTGAGTCAGCAGAGCTGTCAGCTAACAGGTTGAATCCACTGAGTCTGCAAGACAACACAACACAGTTTATATAGACATTCAACTGATAAACTGCTAATACTACTACTACCACCTAATACTAATACTACACCTACACTAATATTAATAATACAGCTAAACTAACACTAATACTAACAGCTGTTGACTGAATCAAAACATCACATCAGTTCCTGGTATTCAGGGTCCATTCTGAGATGTGATTGGCCCAGTAGTGTCTTACATAACACACACACTCTCTCTCTCACACACACACACACACACACACAGCCTGGGTCGGTTGGTTTCTCAGTATGAAACTCTCAGTTCAGATGTAACCTGAGACACGGCAGCAGGCCGAGGGTCAGAACTGAGACTGGTAACTGATGACACGCACACGCACACACACACACACACACACACACACACACACACGCACACACACACACACACACGCGCACACACACACGCGCACACACACACACACACACACGCACACACGCACACACACGCGCGCGCGCACTCACGGACGCGCGCGCACAGACGCACACGCACACACGCACGCACACAGCTTTCTATCCCTGTAAATGTTGTGTGAGAGTTGACCAGCAGATTTTTGCCTCTAATAGAAGGGCAACAACTAACTAGAGGGATAAATATAATTAATCTATTACTTCCTCGTTCCTTTTTCCTTCCTGATTTTAAAGTCTAACAACATGGAGAAAAGACATTAGAGATGTTTCAGTTGTAAAATCTAAACAGCGGTCAGTCGATGATGGAGTTAACAATATTAAGTTTGAGTTTGGTAGTTTTGGTATCAGAGTTCATCAGGTTTGATTTGAAACAGAAATAAAACTGTTCTCAGTCAACTTACCATTTAAATAAAGGTGAACATGTTAATTTCCTCTGAAACAGTGGAACGGTTCACAGCGTTTATCTTCATGTTGACAGACTTGTTTCAGTCGGCTGTAACCTGGACCGGGATGAAACAGGATCCAGATCGTCTGCAGTCAGGAAATCCATCTCTGTCTGAATCCCAGTGATGGATCCGGAGCCGGGGTGACATGGCTGAGAACAGCGAGCCTCATGAGTTCATTACACTGCAAGATACTGATTGAATTTCTTAAGTTATAATTTGTCCATCTCAGTCTGGAATACACATGGTTAGTTTCATCACTGATCCATCTGATTGATTTAGTGTTTAGATAATGTCAGCTTGTTAGCTAGCTAAACATAGTATCTGGTCAGCTAACATCACTGTCTTGTTGTTAACACATCTGATTAGCACAGCTAACATTATGTAGTTCATACTTAGAAGCTAGTGATTAGTGGCTAATAGCTAGTAATGACTAGTAGTAGCTAGTAGTTAGAGGAGGCTAGTAGCTGCATGTTAACATAAACATTAGTTTATGTTTTGTTTTGTTTATTAATGTCCTACTTTATTATCTTGGTCATTGCTTTGATCAGTGATTAAATGTCTCCAGACAAAACAGCACAGAAATCTGTTCAGAAATATAATCACCTGTTTTCAGCCGGTGTTGCCCAACAGCTGTGGCCCTCCAACATGACTGTACCCTCCAACACGGTCGTACCCTCCAACACGTACCCTCAAACACGGCTGTACCCTCCAACATGACTGTCCCCTCCAACACATACCCTCCAACATGACTGTCCCCTCCAACACGGTCGTACCCTCCAACATGACTGTACCCTCCAACACGGTCGTACCCTCCAACATGACTGTACCCTCCAACACGGTCGTACCCTCCAACATGACTGTCCCCTCCAACACATACCCTCCAACATGACTGTCCCCTCCAACACATACCCTCCAACATGACTGTCCCCTCCAACACATACCCTCCAACATGACTATCCCCTCCAACACGGTCGTACCCTCCAACATGACTGTCCCCTCCAACACGGTCGTACCCTCCAACATGACTGTACCCTCCAACACGGTCGTACCCTCCAACATGACTGTACCCTCCAACATGGTCGTACCCTCCAACATGACTGTACCCTCCAACATGGTCGTACCCTCCAACATGACTGTACCCTCCAACATGGTCGTACCCTCCAACATGACTGTACCCTCCAACATGGTCGTACCCTCCAACACGGTCGTACCCTCCAACATGACTGTACCCTCCAACACGGTCATACCCTCCAACATGGTCATACCTTCCGACAAGGTCGTACCCTTCAGCACGGCCTGGTCCTCCAACATGGCTGTACCCTTCCACACACTACCCTCCAACATGGCCGTCCCCTCCAATACATACCCTCCAACACGGTCGTACCCTCCAACATGGCCGTCCCCTCCAACACGTACCCTCAAACACGCTTGTCCCCTCCAACACGTACCCTCCAACACGGCTGTACCCTCCAACACGTACCCTCCAACACGGTCATACCTTCCGACAAGGTCGTACCCTTCAGCACGGCCTGGCCCTCCAACATGGCTGTACCCTTCCACACAGTACCCTCCAACACGGTCGTACCCTCCAACACGGCCGTCCCCTCCAACACATACCCTCAAACATGCCCGTCCCCTCCAACACGTACCCTCCAACATGGCTGTACCCTCCAACATGTACCCTCCAACACGGCTGTACCCTCCAACACGGCTGTACCCTCCAACACGGCCGTACCCTCAAACACGGCCATACCCTCAAACACGGCTGTACCCTCCAACACGGCCATACCCTCAAACACGGCTGTACCCTCAAACACGGCCGTACCCTCCAACACGGCCATACCCTCCAACACGTACCCTCCAACACGGCCGTACCCTCCAACACGGCCGTACCCTCCAACACGGCCGTACCCTCAAACACGCCCGTCCCCTCCAACACGTACCCTCCAACACGCCCGTCCCCTCCAACACGTACCCTCCAACACGGCCGTACCCTCAAACATGCCCGTCCCCTCCAACACATACCCTCCAACACGGCTGTACCCTCAAACACATACCCTCCAACACGGCCGTCCCCTCCAACACGTACCCTCAAACACGGCTGTACCCTCAAACACGCCCGTCCCCTCCAACACGTACCCTCAAACACGGCCGTATCCTCCAACACAGCCATCCCCTCCAACACGTACCCTCAAACACGGCTGTACCCTCAAACATGGCTGTACCCTCAAACACGCCCGTACCCTCAAACACGGCTGTACCCTCCAACACGGCCGTACCCTCCAACACGCCCGTACCCTCAAACACGGCTGTACCCTCCAACACGGCCGTACCCTCCAACACGTACCCTCCAACACGGCTGTACCCTCAAACACGTACCCTCCAACACGGCCGTACCCTCCAACACGGCCAGCCCCTCCAACACGTACCCTCCAACACGGCTGTACCCTCAAACACGTACCCTCCAACACGGCTGTACCCTCAAACACGTACCCTCCAACACGTACCCTCAAACACGGCTGTACCCTCAAACACGGCTGTACCCTCAAACACGGCTGTATCCTCCAACATGGCCGTACCCTCCAACATGCCCGTACCCTCAAACACGGCTGTACCCTCCAACACGGCCGTACCCTCCAACACGTACCCTCCAACACGGCTGTACCCTCCAACACGGCTGTACCCTCAAACACGGCCGTACCCTCCAACACGGCCAGCCCCTCCAACACGTACCCTCCAACACGGCTGTACCCTCAAACACGTACCCTCCAACACGGCTATACCCTCAAACACGTACCCTCCAACACGGCTGTACCCTCAAACACGTACCCTCCAACACGGCCGCACCCTCAAACACGGCCGTACCCTCCAACACGGCCGTACCCTCCAACACGGCCATACCCTCCAACACGGCTGTACCCTCAAACACGTACCCTCAAACACGGCCGTACCCTCCAACACGTACCCTCCAACACGGCTGTACCCTCCAACACATACCCTCCAACACGGCCGTCCCCTCCAACACGTACCCTCAAACACGGCCGTACCCTCCAACACATACCCTCCAACACGGCCGTCCCCTCCAACACGTACCCTCAAACACGGCTGTACCCTCCAACACACCCGTACCCTCAAACATGGCTGTACCCTCAAACACGCCCGTACCCTCAAACACAGCTGTACCCTCCAACACGGCCGTACCCTCCAACACGTACCCTCCAACACGGCTGTACCCTCAAACACGGCCATCCCCTCCAACACGTACCCTCAAACACGGCTGTACCCTCAAACATGGCTGTACCCTCAAACACGCCCGTACCCTCAAACACGGCTGTACCCTCCAACACGGCCGTACCCTCCAACACGTACCCTCCAACACGGCTGTACCCTCCAACACGGCTGTACCCTCAAACACGGCCGTACCCTCCAACACGGCCAGCCCCTCCAACACGTACCCTCCAACACGGCTGTACCCTCAAACACGTACCCTCCAACACGGCTATACCCTCAAACACGTACCCTCCAACACGGCTGTACCCTCAAACACGTACCCTCCAACACGGCCGCACCCTCAAACACGGCCGTACCCTCAAACACGGCCGTACCCTCCAACACGGCCATACCCTCAAACACGCCCGTCCCCTCCAACACATACCCTCCAACACGGCTGTACCCTCAAACACGTACCCTCAAACACGGCCGTACCCTCCAACACGTACCCTCCAACACGGCTGTACCCTCAAACACGTACCCTCAAACACGGCCGTACCCTCCAACACGGCCGTCCCCTCCAACACGTACCCTCAAACACGGCTGTACCCTCCAACACACCCGTACCCTCAAACACGGCTGTACCCTCAAACACGCCCGTACCCTCAAACACGGCTGTACCCTCCAACACGGCCGTACCCTCCAACACGTACCCTCCAACACGGCTGTACCCTCAAACACGTACCCTCCAACGCGGCCGTACCCTCCAACACGGCCAGCCCCTCCAACACGTACCCTCCAACACGCCCGTACCCTCAAACACGGCTGTACCCTCCAACACGGCCGTACCCTCCAACACGTACCCTCCAACACGGCTGTACCCTCAAACACGTACCCTCCAACGCGGCCGTACCCTCCAACGCGGCCAGCCCCTCCAACACGTACCCTCCAACACGGCCGTACCCTCAAACACAGCCTGGCCCTCCAACATGGCCGCCAGAGGGCACGATACATCACCTCAAGAAAGGAGGTGGAGGAGGGAAGCGAGGACGGCGGTTTGTAGCGGTTCAGTCGGCCGGGCGCCAGGTTGAGTTCACATGGTGTTTAGACATTTTGCTGTTATCAAGATGTGAAATGTTGAACATCCTGAGCGATGCCCCCTACAGTCCAGAGACCAGACTTCAAGACAAACACATAAACTAGCTGCCATTTATTTACCCCACTGCTAAACAAACCAAGGAGTAACATCTAGAAAGTATCTTTTTTTTTCAGAACAAACATTACAGAACATTAATATTACATGGATATAAAAGCTTAAAAAACATTAATAAGATGGTAAGTTTACAGATACATTAGTGCTGGTTTAGTCTTTTCAGTCATTAAAATAAATCTGGTTCTTCTCTCATGGACGTGTGATATTTTCCACTTGGCTGGTTTGAGGATTATGAAACTGTTCCACACAGAGACAGTCAGCTCTCTTGGCTGTAAAACTGGAGATTTGGGCTTTTGCCATAACGAACACTTTAACATTCACTCTTCCTCTGAGTCCAATCTGTTTCATTAAAAAACATTTTAAAGCCAAGCGGTGAAACTCCTGTGCGAGGTTCTAAAACTGCGTGGAGGTTTGAGGAACGCGGCTGCTGGACGGAACTTCTTAGGAACATATGCAGATAAAAACCAGGTTTCAAAAACCATAAACACATATGGCATAAAAACAGGATTTATCCAGAGTTCTGCAGTCTTGTGTCTGCGTCCGATTACAGCTGCAGTCTGTCTCAGTAAATAGCCTCGTCCATATTATCATCACTGTCTCCTGCGAAGTCCTCTCCGTTGTCAAAGTAGGACATGATGTAGTCCGTCTCCTGCAGGACAGAAAGCAACTCCGTAAGTTGCTGGAGGTCTCTTATTACACATTCATATTTGGCTTATTACACATTAATATCTGTCTTATTACACATTAATATCTGTCTTATTACACATTAATATCTCATATTACACATTAATATTTGTCTTATTACACATTATTATCTGTCTTATTACACATTAATATCTGTCTTATTACACATTAATATTTGCTTATTACACATTAATATTTGCTTATTACACATTAATATCTGTCTTATTACACATTAATATCTGTCTTACACATTAATATCTGTCTTATTACACACTAATACCTGTCATATTACACATTAATATCTGTCATATTACACATATCTGTCTTACTACACATTAATACCTGTCATATTAGACATTAACACCTGTTTTATTACACATTAATACCTGTCTTATTACGCATTAATATGTTATATTACACATTAATGTCTTATTACACAATACCAGTCATATTACACATTAATACCTGTCATATTACACATTAATACCTGTCATATTACACATTAATACCTGTCTTATTACGCAGTAATATGTTATATTACACATTAATGTCTTATTACACATTAATACCTGTCATATTACACATTAATACCTGTCTTATTACGCAGTAATATGTTATATTACACATTAATGTCTTATTACACATTAATACCTGTCATATTACACATTAATACCTGTCTTATTACGCATTAATACCTGTCATATTACACATTAATACCTATCTTATTACGCATTAATATGTTATATTACACAATGTCTTATTACACATTAATACCTGTCATATTACACATTAATACCTGTCATATTACACATTAAGACCTGTTTTATTACACATTAATACCTGTCATATTACACATTAATATGTCATATTACACATTAAGACCTGTTTTATTGCACATTATCTGTCATATTACACATTAATATCCGTCTTATTACACATTAATACCTGCAGTCAGAAGGTTCAGCAGAGTGTATTCTCAGTAAAACCTTTCTGTCTACAGAGCATCGTCACTCACCTCCTCAAACTCTTCCTCATCGTACTCCTCCTCTCCCTCCGCCTCCTCTT